>NW_024544157.1:780000-835780 GCF_018167655.1 Microtus oregoni | reverse complement strand
ATAGGCCTTTTCCCAGCCCTTTACTCTGAGTAGGTGCCTGTCTTTGTGGTTGAGGTGTGTTTCTTGTAAACAGCAGAATGTTGGATCCTGTTTTCTTATCCAATCTCTTAGCCTGTGCCTTTTTATAGGTGAGTTGAGTCCATTGACATTAAGTGATATTAATGACCAGTGGTTGTTAACTCCGGTCATTTTTTTTTTAGTCGTAGAGTTTGTGTGTTTCCCTTCTTTGTTTTGTGTTGGTGAAGGGTCTTTAGATGTCTGAGTTATTGTGGTCATTGTTGGACTCCTTGGTTAGTGATTTTCCTTCAATTACTTTCTGTAAGGCTGGATTTGTGGCTGCGTATTGTTTAAATTTGTTTTTATCCTGGAAAATTTTATTTTCTCCATTTATAGTGAATGAAAGCTTAGCTGGGTATAGTAATCTGGGCTTGCACCCATGGTCTCTCAGTTTCTGCAGTACATCTATCCAGGACCTTCTGGCTTTCATGGTTTCCATGGAGAAATCAGGTGTAAGTCTGATAGGTTTACCTTTATAAGTAATTTGTCCTTTTTCCTTTGCAGCTCTTAATATTCTTTCCTTATTCTGTATGCTGTGTGTTTTGATAATTATATGGCGAGGGGATGTTTTTTTTTGATCCAGCCTATTCGGTGTTCTGTATGCTTCTTGCACCTTCATAGGAAAATCTTTCCTTAGGTTGGGAAAGTTTTCTTCTATAATTTTATTAAATAGATTTTCTGGACCATTGAGCTGCCCTTCTTCTCCTTCTTCTACTCCTATTATTCTTAGGTTTGGTCTTTTTATTGTGTCCCATATTTCCTGAATGTTTTGTGATGAGAGTTTGTTGGACTTGCTGTTTTCTTTGATCAGTGTGTTTATTTTCTCTATGGTATCTTCAGAATCCGAGAGTCTTTCTTCTATCTCTTGTATTCTGCTGGTTATGCTTGTTTCTGTAGTCTCTATTCGTTTACCTAGATTTTCCATGTCCAGACAGCCCTCTGTTTGTGTTTTCTTCTTTGCCTCCATTTCAGTTTTCAGGTCTTGAACTGTTTCCATTATCTGTTTGATTGTTTTTCCTTGGTTTTCTAGGGTATCATTCACTGATTTATTCAATTCTTCAAACTTTCTGTTATATTTCTCATCCATTTCTATAAGGGCGTTTTTTACATGCTGTTTAAGGGTGTCAATCACTTTCATGAAGTCAATCTTTTCTCCTTCCTCTTGATTAAGGGGTTCTTGTCCTCCCATTGTGAGGTCGCTTGTTTCTGGTAGCTTCATGTTGCTTTTCAGCTTGTTGGGCGAATTCTTGCCTTGACGTCGGCCCATCTCTTCTTCCAAATGCTCCCTATGGATCTTCTTTTACCGGATTAGGTCTCCTTGCCTACCAAACGCTGTCTCTCCCCAATGTTGGCTCTCCCAATGCTGGGTCTCTTCTCCAGTGATGTTCCTGGGGGGACTCTGCGTTCGTGTTTCTCCACTTGGCGTTCCCCTTGCAGCTGTACCTTAAAGGAGCATATTTAAAGATGCAGATAATAACAAAACACCTAGCCATTATTTCCCCTTATTGATTATTTATATTCCATAGAATCTACTTTGTGGTGTATTTAAGTTATTTATAAGTGTTAAAGATATTTTTCTGAAGATAAATGACATTTATTTGTAAATGATATTTGTTATTTTCCTAAGAGCAATAGAATGAATATGATACTTCAAATTCGAAGATGTCAAAGATGTACTAGATTTATTTAAATGTCTAATTTATTCATAAGTGGAATTTGAAAAAGTACTTCTGTTCTCTTCACAAAAACAGAACTGGTTAAGAACACTTGAAGAAGTATTTGGAATTGCTTTGCACATATATTCTAGGACCATAGGAAAGGAATTGAGCTAAAATTCCTTTAGTTGGATTACATTATTTAGAATTAGATTCAAAAAAGATTTTTTATTAAATGCACAGTATCTAATTGTCACCATTAGTCCATACAAATAAATTATGTCAGGTACAGACATCTCCATTATTTGGGGGGGGTGGGTATAGAGTTTATTTAGTGGCTTATGGAGGGGGAAGGAAAGAAGACAAGGAAGGAAGGGGTGGAGGAGTGGGGGAGAAGGGAGAGAGAGGCAGAAGCTGCCTCTCCAGAGGAAGGGCAGACAGAGAGACTGCATCTCCATTCTTAAAGATACTTATTCTAATATATTTTGCCAATTCCTTTTACACTTTCTTCTTTATTCCCATTCATATTCATAAGTAATTCACCCTCATGAGTGAATTGGGATTTTTATTATTTACTTTATTGTATTGGAATGTTGGATTTAAAGAATTCTTATTCTATTTAATTCAGCCATCTTTCACTCAGATCCTACTCTTGAAGAGCTAGTCTTTAGTTAGAAGATGACTTGAATGGGAAAAATTATATTGAGAAGCAGCTACAAGACTAGGTAATGGATCCTTCTTTACAGGAATAGGGAAGGGACAATCTTCACTTGGCTGGTGATAGATTGCAATTGATAATTATACTGAATATTGCCTTGAGAATGAAAAAAATGCATGTCATGATGGGTTCACCAAGTCATACATGTCTATCTCTTCTAAAAATGTGCATCTATACTTTCTGTATGCAGGCAGTCTGGTAAATTCTCAGTAGACTAGCTAAGCTGAAAAAAGACATATTTACCATCTAGAAGCTTTTAGTATCTTGGATAATAAAAAAGCATCATCTAGAATCAAGTCAACCAGTTGTGCACAGTAACACAGAAGTTTGGAGTGGCTGGAATGCAGATATTCAGAAACTTGTAATTAGTGATCATTTAGAGAAGAATCAAGAAAGTACTGGGGAATAGATGTATAGACAGATGATAGATACATGCATGCATACATAAATACATATATACATAGATGGTAGGTAAGTAGAGAGATAGGCATCACAGATATTTTATTTTAAAAATATGATTCATTGATAATTTGTGAGGTGGAATGTGCATGTTGGTAGGAATAGATATATATGTGATTCTATTATAAATCTAGGGTCTCTTCATTAAGAAAGCAAAGAATGCCTGAACAGCGAATATTGGAATATATGTAAGAATATTAAGGATTTGTTTTCTTCTTTCAGTAAACATTGAAATAAAACCCTTTCAGAATTAAGTGATGGGATAACATGATAACTTGAAAGAGGAGTTAGCATCTAAAAATCTTGTTTTCCTGGTAAACATTATTTTCATGGTGCCACAACCCTTGTCTGTCCTGTTGAGGCTGAAACAGACTCACATCAGAAATTTATCTGTCCAAAATGAAGTAAAATAAAAACATCAAATTTCTTAAAGTTCATTATTAATGTGGTGCACATAAATGTATAATAAATTAAAATGTACTAAAGGTGCTTTAGAGTATATGATTAATTCAATAATATTTATTGAATGAACCACTATCAGTGCTAGTACCTGATGTTAACAAAGGTAAATATTCAGTTACAAAGGTGGTTTGTAGGTTTGGAAGCTAAGAAAATAATAATTATTTGTTGGCAATAGGACGGAGACAGCAGGGTGCGAGGGTGCAGAAAACACAGTCAAACGGATAAGTGAAGATCATAAGCTACAATAAGGATCTGATAGTCCATATACAAATGCTTCTAATACTTACAGGACCAGAAACATCACTGTCCTCATGACTAATGTAAACCACTTCTACATGAATGCTTTTCTGATTATCCAGTATTTATCTGCTTATGAGAGATACAGAGAGAATAGATGTGAAGTATGCAAGAAGACAACGTGCTACACATGGTGAATATGACATGAAAGATTGACTCAGGCAATATTTATGTGCTTTTCCTTTTATTGAAAATATTTTTTCACATAATATGTCCAGATTACAATTTTCACTCTTAATTCTCCAAGTTTCTCCCCACCTCCCTTCCCATCTGTATCCACTCCTTTTCTGTCTCTAGTTAGAAAACAGATTTCTAAGGGATAAAAATGAAATAAGCTAAAACAAAAATGAAGACATAAGAATTGGAAAAAACAAAAAAAAAAGGAAAATGCCCAAGACAAGGCATAAGAAACAGAGACCTGCTGGATCGCACATCCAGGACTAAACTGGAAGTCATAACATATATCGAAGGACCTGGTACAGACCTGTGCATGCTACTCAGTCTCTGTGAGATCATGTATGCTTAGATCATGCTCATTTAAAGGGCCTTGTTCTCTTGGTATCCTCCATCCCATGTTTCTCTTCCACTCTTTCTGCCTCCTCTTCTGTAGAGTTCTCTGAACTTGAGGAGAGAGATTTGATGGAGCCATTAAGTTAATAGCTGTGTGTTTCAAGATCCCTCAATCTGTATAATATCTCACTGTGGGTCTCTATATTTTTTCCCATCTATGGAAGGAAAAGATTTCTCTCATGATGGAATAATAAGACATCGATCTATGAGTATAGCAGAATGTCATTAGAAGTCCTATTACTGTTTTTTTTTTTTAGAACAGTATCATTTGGTTTTACCATAGGTCCCTGGGCTATCTAGTCTCAGGTTTTTGATCACCCAAGCAGTGTCAAGACTGAAGTACATCTCATAGACCTTAAATCAAATCAGATATTAGTTGGTTACTCCCACTAGTGTTATGTACTAGCATATGTTGCAAGAATATCTACCATTGTAAATCAAAGGGATTGCATAGTTTGGTGTTTGCATTTCTCCTTCTGCAGAGTGCAGAGTTCATTTGTTCATTCCTGTACCTATGTTCTAAAACATAGGGTGAAGGCTCTCTACAGGCACCAACTCGACTTCTCATGTTCAATGCCTTGTATAGGTGTTGTCTTCAACAATGGGGTCTTCCTGTCAGTTTGTGGAGAACAACCCATAGTCTTTGAAACAGCCTGAGTTGTTTGTGGGTTTCCCAGGAACCAAATTAGCCAACAACTCAATTCGATGAAACCCAATTCTTGTGCTGAAAGCTTCATTTGGTGACAAGAGATAGCCAGTTGGTGGGCTCTTTCTCTTTCATTGTTTGGCAATTTCATTAGAGCACTCTCATATATGAATATATATTAGAAAGTTTCTACTCTCTTAAGTTTTCATACTATGTTTCAAACAGTTCTTAATTTTAGCTCTTTCCCTGTATTCCTTCCCTCACCTCACTCTTCCCTCCCACTCTCCATCTGATTCTCTCTTTCTAATTTCTTCTCTGAATCCATTGATAACTGCCTATTGTATTTCCCTTTCCTAGGAAAATCTAACTGACCTTCTCCATTCACTTTATCCCTGGGCTCTGCGGTTCTATAGACTGTTGGTTATCATTTACTCAACAGCTTTTATCTCCATGTAAGCAAATGAATATTGTATTTATCTTTCTGGATCTGAGTTACCTCATTCAGGTTTTTTTTTCTAGTTCCATCCATTTTCCTTGTAAATTCACTTTTTAAATATACCATATTTTATCTATTCATCTGTTTAGGGACATCTAGGTTGTTTCCAGTTTATGACTACAATGAATAGAACAACAATGAACCTGGTTGAACAAGTGTCTCTGTGGTTGGATGAAACATTGTTTGGGTAATGCTGAGTATACCTGAATCTTGAGAAAGATTCATGACAATCTTTCTGAGGAACTGCCAGACTGTTTTCCATAGTGACTGTGGAAGTTTTCACTCTCACCAGCAATGGATGAGAGTTCTCATTACTCCACATCTTAGCTAGCTTGGACTGTTATTTGATTGATCTTAGCCAGCCTGGTGAGTGTAAGATGAAATTTCAAAATACTTCTGACTTTCATTTCCCTAGTCACTAAAGATGTTAAACATTTCTTTAAGTACTATCTATTTGGGTTTTCTCTTTTGAGAATTCTCTGTTTAGATTTGTACCACATTTTAAATGGAGTGATTTGTTTTCATGATATCTAGTTTTTTGAGTTATTTATGTATTTTATATATTATCCTTATAGTGGATGTGGAGTTGATAGCAATTTCTCATTTTGTAGGCTGCCACTTTGTCTGAATTATGGCATCTTTATTCTATACTGAAGCTTTTGAGTTTCATGTGATCCCATTTATTAATTGTTGGTCTTAGTGGCTATGCTAATGGTGTTCTGTTTAGAAAGTCTTTTTATGTATCAGTGAGTTCAAGGCTATTTCCCCACTTTCTCTTCTGGCAGGTTTAGTGTATCTGGTTTTATGTTGAGGTCTTTGCAGCATTTGCAATTGAGTTTTGAGAAGGGCAGAAAGTATGAATCTATTTGGTTTCTTTTGCAAGTAGACATCCAGTTTGTCCAGCACCATTTGTTGAAAATGTTCTCTTTTCCAGTTTACTAGAATTTTTTTAAAGTAATGAATAGACAGATATCCCAAGCTTGTTTGGTTCTATAATAGTATGTTACTAATTTGTTAACTCAATAGTTTCTGATAGTAATCATACCTACACATTATAGCACTTGTGGGTTCTAATATTTTGTTGAAATTAAAAATTCATTTAATCAGTTTAATATTACACTATTACAAAACCTAACCTGACCAATATACCTATGTCCTATTATTCCAATAATTTATTCCTTGCTACTTATAGTGTATTGTTACTAAATGTGCTATAAAGTTTAAATGCCTAATTCAATCAAACCCAAATATATGCTAATCATGTCACATATTCATGATGTATTCTATTTAGCTGTATATAAGTAAAGTTAGCTTGTTTAACACCCAGTCAACTGAAGTACTATGAATTCACTCAGGAAAATACCATGTTTTGCTTTGGTCAAAAGTATTAAATTGCTGCTACTTCTGAGATTCTTGGTTGAAAATTAGGGTGAGGAATAAAACAAATGCCTTAAGAAATATTTAGAAGTCAGGACTGTTTATAGTAATAAAGTATGTTATTCCTTATTTATGGGGTCTCACAGATTATTTATTTATGCACCAGCATTTATAAATACAGGTAGAAATCTTATATTTAATGTTTGAATTTGTGCATAAAACCATAATCATTGAAATATCTATGGGGTGCCATATGAGATTTGAATAATTGTGTATAATGTATGATTTGTAAATTAGGGAAATACATAGCCCTTTAAACATATATCATTTGTTTATGTTAAAAGTTTTCAAAACTATTTCTTCTAACTTTTTAGGGAAAGTAACTGGGGAATTTCTATGTCTAGTACTATAATGAATAAGAAGTACTATAACAATCTTGCGATATAAAATACAGTTCTGCTGAAAAACGTTTACATTTAAAATTTGTAGAGAAAACCTGAGTCTATTTAGACAAGAAACAGGCAAGATGACATTTAGATTTCGGGTCATCTCTGTGCTTCATAGATATCTTACTGTACTCAGGAAATATACAAATGACACTAACCAAGGTAAAACTATAGACAATTTCTATGGAGAATCAGATTTTAAAAGTATCGAGGAGAAAGTAGTATGGTTGTTAAGTAAACAGTTTTAAATGGATGGCGTGTCCCAATACAGGAATGGGATTGCAGAAACAGGAAGAAGAACTTAGTTGCCTTAGTAAAAGTCCTGAAGCATGCATGGGAAATATTGTAACATATGTGCATGTGTGTATGCATTCATGTGTGGGAGTGTGGGAAACATTGTAGTGTGTGTGTGTGTGTGTGTGTGTGTGTGTGTGTGTGTGTGTGCCTGTTTGTGTTTAGGGTCATCCAAAAGAAGTATAATACCCTTACGATTAGCAGTAAGAGGGACCTTATTTTCTAGGTTGCATTCTTTTGCGGTTCATCTGAAGAGGAGAATTCACATATTCTATAAAATTGATTTAAAAGGGGCAGTCCCAGGAATGGCAGATGAAGTACAACAGGAATGGAGAAGATATGTAAGAGGCAGTTGTAGGCACATTCCTAGTCTGAGACCAGTTCCACAGTAATAGCCTAAAACATACTTCAGAATTTGTAACAGCCTAAAGTAGAAGGGCTGGGCTATCCTCTTCCCTCACAGAGTAGTCAATCATTAGTTTAAGACTACTCTAAGATGACATAAACTGCAACACATTTTCAGATTGCTGCTTCTGGGACACAAGCAGATTTAAAAGCCTGAACATAGGCATCCAAAATGGTGCAGGTGTAACCGATTAAAAGTACATCTCGCCAAAAGCTAGAAGGATGGGCAAACTGAATGACACTGGAATTTTAGGGGACTTACATGGAAGTCCTGTAGTTTTTTGTTGTTCTTTTTTCACTATAACCTCCAAATTACTATGCCACTAGTTACAAAATTATACTGACTCCAGGTTGAAGAGTTATCTGAAAAACCCACTATATTTTAAAGATTTATTTTTGCTTTGTGCATATGCATGTTTGCCATGTATATTCATGGGAGTGCATAGGCTAGAAGTGGGTGGTAGACACCCTGGAGCTGGAGGGAGAGTTACTGGTGGTTGTGAACCACCAGACATAGAGGCTGGGAACTGAACACGGGTACCCAGGAAGTACTGAACTCAGGTTCTCTGGAAGAGGAGTAAGTACATATTAAACATGGCATCATTTCTCTCTCCATGAAACAGCTAACTTTAAATTATCACTAAATATACTGTAACTAGAACTGTGGGAAAATAGTATAAATGCTACACATTCAAAAATACAGCTTTGTTAAAGATACTATTTGCTAATTTCTTAGTTTCCTTGTTTTTCCAAGTCTACATTTTTATGTGACCAAATACCTAACAACTAGTGGTTTTAACTACCTCTGGAGATGAGATTTAAATGGGAAGCACAGAGGTTTTAAATTTAGAATTTCTTCCAGTTTGAAATATTAATCCGTTTGACTTTTCACAACAAGAAATGTTTGAAATGCTTGCAGGGTGAGTTTTATAATGACATTTCTGTGCTTACATCTAGTTTTACCTCTTAATGCTGATTCTACAAGAACAATTGCTAGAGGGAAAAAGGAGGTTGTGTTTAGACAATATCATATCCGCTGGCCTCCCCTTGTATCTCTTAATTGTGGCTTTGTGACATTGTGCATATCTTATTATTTGGTTTGAATTGGCAATGCTATTGATTGTAGGTCATATTTCAGAAACTACCTTTTATCTTAAAACTTAAATGTATGTAGAGATGCCTGTGTGCTCTGAAGGATTGCTCTTACAAGACATAGATATTGATTTCTATTTGGGTAATTTCATATGCTTTATGTTGATAGGATGTACATAGGTCATTGGAATGTTCACAGTCTTTGGCAAATGTGTTTGTAGATATCTATAAGGAAGTCAATACATGTACTTGATGGTTGTGGCAATGACAGGGTTTATAATAGAAAACACCAGGTGTTTTAAGGTCTTGACAGAAAGCAGCTGACCTCAGTTGCTCATACGAAGAGCTCTATTGAAGAAGGACACTTAAAAGAAATCCCACACTGGCTCAGAATTGAGTATAATAGAGGGTTATTTATTTAGGAGTAGACTCACAGATCACAATCCTCTGCTGGAACGGGGAACAGCAACCAAATCTCGCAGCCAGAAAAGAGGCCAGACATGTGCTTTACATTGGCATAAATAGTATAAAATGCCATGCCCAAGTGGGCAGGTAACTTAAAGGCTACTGGTGGTAGGAATTCCTACAGCACTTTATTAGGTAGGTTATGATATTATGGTATCACCAGTACAATGGGGTCCCAAATGGGGTAGAAAGAATAAGTATTTCCATCCAGAGAAACCAAGAAAATCCCTTGCTTTTGTAGGTGGTGGGTGATCTAAATGTAATGTGTGGCTTTTTTGTACACTTATATGTGGCTAGGTTACCATATATTAACATTCAGTAGGGTGTTGATAAGAAGTAGGACCTGGGTATCAGAGAGGGGAGTGCAGTGATATTTCATTTGTATTTTAATAAATAAAAATTGCCTGAAGAACAGAATGCAAAACAGTCACAATAGTCAGTCATACAGGCCAGGCAGTGGTGGCACACACATTTATTTAATCCCAGCAGCCACGCTAGTTAGTCATAGAAGCTGGACGGTGGTGGTGAATGCCTTTAATCCCAGCACTAGCGAGAAACATAAGGCAGGATGAGAGAGGAACTCGCTCTCTTTCAGTCTGAAAATTTCATAGAAGCAAGAGCTCTCTGATGACTTAGCTGCTTTGCTTTTCTGACCTCCAAGTTTAACCCAAAATATCTGTCTCTGGATTGCTATTATTCATGCTACAGGGGAGGTTGAGGTTACATTTCCTGCCCTACTGGAGGCCTGTGTCCTCTAACAGGCACAATTGCTAGTGCCCTCAGTCATAAGGGAAGGCCTGCAAAGTGGCATAGCCTGATTTGTGAGGAAGCAGCTGTGACATTTACAGGGTAACACAGAAATGATGCTGAAATCAAAGGCGATGATTTTGGACTATCAATGTGGAGGCTAAGCCAAAGAGGCAAATGAACTAGAAAATGTATATTAAACATAATTAAAAGGAAATAATTGTGCTGGCAGTGGTGACACATTCCTGTAATCTCAGCACTAGGCAGATGCAGAAAGGAGAAACACAAGTGAGGCCAGCCTGGCCTACAAACTCAGTTCTAGGACAGCCTGAGGGAGAAAGAGAGGCCATGCCTTACACAACAACAAGCACACAACCAAAAAGAGTCCCAAGTTCAAATACTTAGAATAGTTCAGATGAAATCTATTTATAGTGTGCCAGAAAGACGGATTAGTGGGTAAAGAAGTTTCCTGTCAAGCTTGACAACTGGAATTTGATACCTGTAACACACCTGGTAGAAGGAGAAAACATAGGCCTAAAAATTGTCCTGTAATTGGCAAAGGTGGTCTTTGGCATGTGAGCATACATCATGAAACATACACACACATACACACACACGCACACACATACATACATACACAGAGAGACAGAGAGAGAGAACGAATATACCAACAGACACAAAATGAATGAGTGTAATAAGAATACAATATTTTTGAAAGGCATGTGCAAAAAAAAGACATTTAAAAAGTATACAAGAAAGAACATTGATTTACAAAATATATGCATTTCCTAAAGTATCAAGAAACCAATACTTTTCTAGGTTTTACGACTATATTAACCAAAGAAAATTATTAATGGGCTTTTAATTAGGGTTTGAAAAAGACCCATTCATTTTTCAGATTGCTTTGATTAGTTTTTTATTTAATTAATTTATTTATTTTACACCCCAACAGCAGTTTCCTGGCCCTCTTCTCCTATCATTCTTTCCCCCACATCAGGCCCTTCCCCCCA
Organism: Microtus oregoni; assembly: GCF_018167655.1. NCBI lineage: Eukaryota > Metazoa > Chordata > Mammalia > Rodentia > Cricetidae > Microtus > Microtus oregoni. Next base: position 824,584 of record NW_024544157.1, on the reverse strand, counting down.
TCCACTCCTCCTTTCTTTCTGTTCACAAAGGGGTAGACCTCCCATGGCTGTCAGCAAAGGATGGTATATCAAGTTGCACACTGCTTTGATTAGTCTTAAAGGAATTGTAGGCCATAACCTATACATGCATTCACTTGTTCATGTGTTCATTTGCCAACTTTTCTATCCCTGAGTTAACTCTTCATGTTCTATGTTCTTCCCTTGGTCTAGCCCCCAATCCAAGTGGTACAAGTAGTAGAAAAACTGTGAGAAAGAAGCACAAACATATCCCCCAAGACCTGAAGGTAGTGAAAAACTACTATGCAAGAACTTTCGTGGCAGCTTATTAAATTACAAACAGGACTATTTTTAAAAAATAATCAAGCCGGGCGATGGTGGCACACGCCTTTAATCCCAGCACTCGGGAGGCAGAGGCAGGCAGATCTCTGTGAGTTCGAGACCAGCCTAGTCTACAGAGCTAGTTCCAGGACAGGCTCCAAAACCACAGAGAAACGCTGTATCAAAAAAAAAATAAATAAAAACCATAAATAAATATATAAATAAAATAAAATAAATTATCAAATAGTCTAGATTGGTAACAGTATGTGACATAAAATTAGGATGTTCTAGTATATAATTCATAGTATCAATTATATTCATGAAAATTGCTAAAACACTCCCGTATTATTCCATTGTTTATCAAGTAAATGATAAACATTTTAGTAAAGGTTTCCTTTGTTTGTGTTCTTCTAATACTGCCAGTATTTTATATTTCATTTTGATTACTTTTGTTAAGACAGGCTCTAGTGGAGCCCAAACAGGCCTTGAATGTCTCATCTTTCTGTTTTTGTCTTCCATGGTCTGGGGTTACAAGTTTATGGCACAGACACCTGACTTTTCAAAATTTCTGAAATGGTTTTTCTACAATAGAAATAGAAATTTTGGTGTCTATCAAGAAGTAACCAACTATTAAGATAAATACTGATCATACTGCATATGAAAACTTTATCTTTCCAATTGAATATAAAAATTATTTTGAAATTTTTAATTTTATTTTGCATAATGTATTTAAGAAAACATTTTCTATAATTTCGTAAAAAATACTATATTTACATCATTTCTACCCTACCCACTCTGCACTGCAACTCCTACCATGTCACCCTAATTCCTCTCAAATTCATGAAGAGAGTTCATGTGTGTATGTGTGTATGAAAGATTTTTTAAACACATATATGAGAGTTGCAATCCAAGGTGGTCATCTATAAGTCTATAGGTTTATTTTAGCATATACTTAGAAAAGAAAGCAGAAACAAAGAGCCCAATAGGGCTACAGGAATTTCAAATGTTACTAAGTAGAGACTGAGTTCCTAAAGTAAGGGTAGTTTGTAAAATAGAAACATACATGGACCACAATAAGACAGGGAACCAGAAATAAGAAAGAAAAAAAAATATCAAGGTCTTAGTCAAGACAAATAGGATTTAGGCTGCATCTCTCTCTTTTAGAAAGATAAATGTGTACTTTTTTATATTTTTGAGATTTATTTATTTATTGTGTGCATTGATATTTTATTAGAATAGATGTATGAGCATCACATCTGTATCCACTGTTCTGGAGGAACTGGCCAGAACTGGGCATTGGATCCTCTGGTACTGAAGTTACAGAAAGCTGTAAGCCACATTGTGAATGCTGGGAATCAAATTTGCATCCTCTGGAAGATCAGCCTATAATTTTAATCACTGAACTATCTCTCCTGCCTATATAATTGTAAGTTTTGTGTTGTTACATGAAGAAAATGATGCTATGTTAAGTGGCTTAAGACAGCACTTTGTTTTAGGGTTCCCAAGATGCGTACTCGGAGAATCACACAGAGAAGGCACAGGCTATTCCTAGTGATCTAACCTTTGCTTACATCTACTTTCAAATGTTTTGATTTCTGCTAGTGCTGAGGACAGTCATCCAAATTATGCATTGCTCTTTTTGTTCCTTTTTTTTTTTTAACATAGAATCTTACTATGTAGCTCAGGCTGTCCTCAAACTCACCATCCTCATGCTCACAGCCTCTGGAGTGCAAGAATTATAGGTGTGTAGCACCATGCGTCTATAGGTTTGACCTCTTGATGGAGGTGTTGTTAGTGCATTCTGTGGGTAACTCTTGCCCATGGTAGTTATTGCAAGTAATTTTCTCCTACTATCATTTTCTCCATGGGTATTAAACAATCCACATCTTTAAGGAAGGAAAAATGCCAGTGAGTTTAACTGTTAGGGCAGAATAAGGAAGGCCTTGGCTTAGGTAAGCTGAGAAGAGGAGCTTACACTGTCAGAAAGGAAGACAGATATATATTGGAAGAATACAGCTGATGGGAGACAGAAATGAAAGCCCAGACTAATCATTTCTTTATATGCCTTTTGTAAGTATAAACTCCATATCAAGTAGGAATTCCAGAAAACAACTAAATAGAGCATCTTAAATTTGTTTCCTGTAAAAATTATCCCTATTATAATTGTGTACTCTCAACAATGACTAAACAATGTTTTAAGAAAAAGACATAATGATTTTTTTAAATGTGTTTTTAAAAGATTTTTTTTGTGTGAAAATTAACTATGACTGCCCTTAGAAATGATGAGAGGACTAAGAGAGTTCAGCTTAACTTGTGGTGGTCTGTTGTTCAGCAAGGGCAGCAGCAACTGAAATTTTGTGATTAACAAAATTATCAAATTCCACTGCAGTTCCAACATTGATCAAAGTCTACAATTTAGCTACATTCTCAAATACATCCTGTGCAAATGAAGTGGAAGAAATTCTGACTGAAGAAATGTTTTTGCATTCATTATAAAACTATCACGGGTCATATAATGTTCTTGTTACTTAATTTTACGTTGGAAAAAAATCTCCATGATACATTGATTTCATATGTAAGAATAAGTAAAGTATTTGATATTTTGTCTTGCTGATAGACAATTTTGCTTTCTTTTAATATGTACTGTTCAAAAGAATAGATATCTGGGGTATTGATAGGTATTATCTCAAAGTTAGATGGTCACATATTTTCCCTTTTTATATTCTCATTTTTCCAGTCAAAAATTTCCACTTTCTCCCATTCTTCCATTCCCCTACTGCTCCTCCCCTCAACCTCCTCCCTCCCCATCCAGTCTTAAGAGAGGGCAGGGTACCCTGCCCTATGGGAAGTCCAAGGCCCTTCCCCCTCCATCAAGGCTTAGGGAGGTGTGCATCCAAAGAGAATAGGGTCCCAAAAAGCTAGTACCTGCAGTAGAAATATGTCCCAGTGCCATTATTAATGCTTCTCTGTCAGCCCCCATTGTCAGCCACATTCAGAGAGTTCGATTTGATCATATGCTTGTTTATTCCCAGTCCAGCTGGATTTGGTGAACTCCCATTAGTTCAGGCACACCATCTCAGTGGGTGGACCAACCCCTCGCTGTCCTGACTTCCTTGCTCATCTTCTCCCTCCTTCTGTTCTTTAACTGGACCTTGGGAGCTCAGTCTGTTGCTCTGATGTGAGTCTCTATCTCTGTCTCCATCCATTGCCGGACAAAGGTTCTATGGTGATATTCGAAATATTCATCAGTGTGACTGGGAGACAAGGCCAGTTCAGGCACCCTCTCCTCTGCTGTCCAACGACCTAGCAGGGGACATCCCCATGGACACCTGGTATCCCCTCTAGAGTAAAGTCTCTTGCCAACCCTAAAATGGTTTCCTTAATGAAGATATCTTTTTCCCTGCTCCCATATCTGCCCTTCCTCCATCTCAACCCTCCCATTCCTCCAAGCTCTCCCCAATCCTTCCCTTCTCCCCTCTCTCCCCCATTTTCCCCTTTCCCCACCCCATCCCAACCCCTATGCTCCCAACTATTACCCAGCGATCTTGTACTGAACTGAACAGAGAATTCTCAACAGAAGAAGTTCAAATGGCCAAAAGATACTTAAGGTCATGCTCAACCTCCTTAGCAATCAGGGAAATGCAAATCAAGACAACTTTGAGATACCATCTTATACCTGTTAGAATGGCTAAAATCAAAAACACCAATGATCACCTATGCTGGAGAGGATGTGGAGTAAGGGGGACACTCATCCATTGCTGGTGGGAATGCAAACTTGTGCAAACACTTTGGAAATCAGTGTGGCTGTCTCTTTGAAAATTGAGAGTAAACCTACCTCAGGATCCAGCAATGCCACTCTTGGGAATATACCCAAAAGATGCCCAATCATACTACAAAAGCATTTGTTCAACTATGTTCATAGCAGCATTATTTGAAATAGCCAGAACCTTGGAAACAACCTAGATGCCCCTCAATGGAAGAATGGATAAAGTTTGGAACATATACACATTAGAGTACTACTCAGCAGTAAAAAAGAATGATGTCTTAAATTTTGCATGCAAATGGATGGAAATAGAAAACACTATCCTGAGTGAGATAACCCAGACCCAAAAAGATGAATATCATATGTACTCACTCATTAGTGGACTCTAGCCATAAACAAAGGACATTGAGCCTATAGTTCACAAGCCAAGAGAAACCAAATAATAAGGTGAACTCAAAGAAAAACATATATAGATTTTCCTGGAAATTGGAAGCAGACATGGTCACACCTTTTCAAAAGAGTGGTTACTGTTTTTCTCTATTAGTAAAATGATAGACTTTACTAAATTTTATCAAAAAATCCTTAAATAGTAGAATATTTAGTATTTTTCTGTGAATATTGAAAATGCTTATAAGCAAAAATTTATATTTTTATATAATATTTTCCTTTTGTAATACATACTTGGGACCTTAAAAGCAATGATAGTTGCTGAGGGAAAGGCATCCCCAGTCCTTCATACTCCCTGAGGGTTGCTAGGCAATTAGAAGCTACCGAGGTTGGGGAGACATTTTCTTCTTTTGTGTAGCCACTGGTTAGTTGCTGATGCTCTCTAAAGAATCATTCTCTCATGCTCATATAAGAAACCCTACTTAAACTCTTTAGGTGACCTAAAACAAAACAGATATGAATATAGAAGGGAAGCTATTTGAGAAGAGGAAGGGGGTAATTAGGAGTGAGGGTGACAAAGAAGGTTAAAAAGAAGGTGAATCTGATGAAATATGTGTGTAAAGATATCAAAATGAAGACCATTAAGTAAAATTAGCATATGTTAATAGAAATCTAGGAAAAGAAAAGAATGATGTTTCCCTAGCCCATGAAAATGGTGCAAGTCATCGTATCTTAGGGAAGGCAGATCTGTATCCAGAGGTTTTTTCAGTTGGCAATTTGCCTTATCCTCATATTTCTTGTTTCTGTTGTGGCATGGTGTGATGTGGATGTGAATGTGTGTGTGTGTGTGTGTGTGTGTGTGTGTGTGTGTGTGTGTGTGTGCGTGTGTGCGCGTGTGCATACAGCTACATGGGTCCATGCATACAGAGGTCAACGTTGAGATTTTCTTCCTCTATTACTTTCCATCTTGAGTTTTGAGACAGGGTCTCTTGCTGAACAAAGAGCTCTAGTTTTAGCTAGGTTTAATGGTCAATTAGCCCGAGGGGTCATCCTGTATGTAGTACCTCATCCCAGTAACTCACACACCACACACCCTGTTGACATACTTGAACAACTTCCAGCTTTTTATGTGGCTGCCTGGACCTCAAATCTTCCTCCTTGTCATCATGTGTTACCTTAAACATTTGTGTACTTATTTTTCAATTTTAGGTTTCAAATCTGTTGTGGAGTTTGAGAATTAAGATTATAACTGCATCAAGCACCACAATAATATTAACTTTCTCTGTATCTGCACTTTATGTAGGGTACTTAAATTCCACAAATTTGTGAAATTATATATGTGATCCAATTATTAGGATGCTAAAATGAGAGTTTGTTAAGTTATAAGACTTTTCCAAGATAAGGGAAGACTCAAACATCAAACTTACAGAATGGCTTCATTCCATAAATTTAAAATATGATTGGGATGCAAATCAGCAGGATTATTCTTGCATCTTACACCCTACAGAGGCTCAGCTAAAAGTCAGGGCTCCCACAGCTGATATATTACCTCACTAAAGCTCTTCTTGCATTTTCAAGTTTGCATTACAACTCTTTTCCAACCTACATACCTAAAAATTTTTAAAGCAATCACTTTTAAAAGTGTAGAATCAAACTTGTTTTCCACTTATAAACTACCATATATCTAACTCTAAGTATTTCACATAGCATCCATAAATTCAATAAATGACTCTATTATTTTGAAGTACTAAATTTCAATTGTCTGTCAAAATCTCTAAAGCAATACCAAGAAAAATCACATGAAATGCTGTTATTTTATAAAATATATATAAGTATCCTTAATACAAAAGTCCATTAGTTTTCTATAACTGAAAACTGGAAAATCCACAAAGACAAAATCAACTAAGGCAATTTCTAAACCATTGTTTGTGCGGAGTATCACAGAATCAGTCTGGAGTTCCCTGTGGACTGCTTTGTATAATATTGTTTTAAACACAGAATATATAATACACATGGTTAGCAAAAAAAAACAACCAGAAAAAATACAATCACTAAAACACATGATAATTTTCAATATGCTATGTGACTTTTGATATATTAATAAACAATACACAGAAGACAACCTAATGACCATAGTTACTTCCAAAAGATGAGTGTAATGAGTACATTGGGACATTTGAAAATGTCATGTGATATATAATATCCATGGGTATTCTTTGTGTGAAGATTTCAGATTTTACGAATAATTTCTAAATGCAAAGTGTAATTAAAAAAGAAGGGGGGAATTTGTCAGTGATTAAAAAGAATACAGATGTGCTTCGTTTCTTATCTGAGTTCAGGAGTTCTCTACTTTCAGTTCTTCATTCCTTGACCACCAGGACTCTTAGACTGACAATCTTCTTACAAACCTTTAGATTAAATTCCTTCTTTTAATTTGATAACAGCTGAAGAACCTACCATAATTTCTTTTCTATCTCTGCCTCAGGAAAGTGTAAGGTAAATGTTCGCTAATTTTTTGGTAGTGTTTTCTTAAGTTCTCCAGTTTTATTATTGTTGCATTTTTCATAGTTATATGTATATCCTAGATGAAGAGTTTGAGAGGATGAGTGTAGACAGTACCTTTAGGAATAGACTAGTATTATTAACTTTATTTTATATGAAGAATTAATACTTATGCATATTTCTTTATCTACTAGTATATGCCATACAGTCAGTGACAGACCTGAGCCTAGAATTGAGTTTCTCAAAACAAAGTTCATTGTATACCAGTATAATCATATAGAGAAACTATCAATTTGTTTTAATAGATTCATGCATGTTACTCTAATATACACTAAAATCTGAGGAGAGGAAGAACTGCATTGAGAATGCCTAGTTTTCAGGTTGATACTTCAACATGATGTGTTGCCTACCACTCATGTGCATGCATATACACATGAAGAAATTCATATCTGTCTATCTATCTCCATCTATCTATCTGTGTATCTATCTATCCGAATCTGTAAATGATCATTTATCTAGCAGATACATATCAATTAGGAGGAACAGGCTTGACAAAAAATCCCAATAATATTTTATATCAAGAAATGCATGCACGTGCACATGCACATATACACACAAAATCAACACACATGTAGAGGTCAGACTTTATAGAATGCAGGATAGTGAATAGAATAGAATACATGTCATGGGTCTTCTGGATCTAGATAAGTAGCTTCTACCTGCAACAATTATGCAGGACATACAAAACAACATAATGAACAGTTGGAAACCTCTGCGGTGAGAATGGACATTTAATGAACAATTGAGTGAAGTGGGAGAATATTCCTTAAGAAACATTATAATATATATTTTTACAGTTTCATACATGTGTGTAGTGTATTTTGACCATTTATCTCCCCATTCCTCTGTTTTATCCCCTTCTCACTACTTCAGAAATCCCTTTACTTCCCAACAAGTTGTCCCGCTACTCATGGCTCTTCTGTATTATTTCGAAATAACTCAGTTTTATTTGGGTTGCTTGTAAAACATAGATTTGGGATCATTACCGGAATATGTACAACTTATCAGTGGCTACTGCGCTAAAGAAAGTATCTACCCTTTCCTGTGTAGTCACTAGTTGCCAATAGCTTTTCAGCTATGCATGGTACCTCATGAACTGTTCTTCTGTCCAGACTGGAATGTAGGTAGGGTTAACCCTGGTCCTCCACAGGTAACCATGACTGCTATGATATTGTGAGTTCAACAGTTAAAGCAAGTTCATAAGAAAGCTCTCCAAAAATCTCTCCAGATCCTCTGGCTCTTGCATTCTTTTGCCTCCTCTTTCATGATAATCCTTTAACCTTAGAGCCAGAGAAGGATATAAATGTCCCATTTAGGAATAACCACTCAACAGAAACATTTTCTGAGCATCTTGATGAGTTGTGATTTTCTGCACTAACTGAAGCACACTACAAACCAAAGCTTCTTTAACCAATGTTAGAAGTCACACTAATCTATTGGTCTAAATGCACGTAGTAGGGAATTGGACAAGAGAACCACTTTACAAAATAGTAAGAGTAGCCACCTGGCTCACCAGTCAGAGCCTATGGCATCTTCAGTCATGAGTTTTTGACCAGGTTTACAATACCAGGCATCAATTTCCTCCTGTTGAGCTTGCAGTCTAAGAAAAAAGTGGTTGATTGCCCCCTCCCTCCTAATAATCATGCTGCTATTTCCCCAATAGGCACACCTTGCCTTAGAGAGTTGGTGTTGTAGCATAAAATTCTAGCACTGGGTTAGTGCACTGATGACTTTTCAACACCAGCATTCTGCATTACACTTTTCAATGATATTAAAGCTACCTAGCAGGAAGAAAGGTTCTAGTACAGTGTCCACTTGATTTCTCTATGTTCTACAATCAAAATGTCTTCAGCAACAGCGGCTCACTAAGTTGTGTTAGGCAACTGAGAGATGTTCTGTGCATGAAACTGACTACAGCTTCTGTGAGCAGCATAATTCCCCAATACAGGGTAGAGAGAGCCAAATGAAACTGACTGTGAAATCATAGCTACAGTTAAAGTATGTTAAAGCTTAAGATTAATGAAAAACATCACTCCATTGGAATCCTCAGTTACTTCTTTCACCCTACCTCCTTTCTTGAGGCAATGACAAGAGCTCTATATGAATTCTAAGTCTGATCCTATTCCTCTTCTACTGAATATTCACCAAAGTCACTTATTGCTTTCATCACAGCATCTCTCGCGGTTTCTTCTTGTTTCTTTTTGCTTAATAACTTCATTAGCAATACTGTCCTTAATCTCCTTTAGAATGAAACAAACTAGTAAAATTGAGTAGACACAATGTCATGCCCTTAACCAAGAAATTATTTGCATTTGATACCTGCTGGGAAAGGTAAACCAATTTATTTCAGTGTGTCATTGGGTATATTAACCATACTGCAGGGCACGCCTCATGCCTAGGAGTAGTTGGTAAACGTAAAACATATTTTTTGTGTATGCTTTTTGTTTTGTTTGGGTATTGCTTGTCACGTTGATTTTCTTTCATCTTTTGGTTTGTCTGTTTTGATTTTTTTTGTTGTTTTTATTGTTTTGGGAAAGGCAGAGAGAAAAAAAAAACATGACGCTATGTGGGTAGGGAGATCTAGAACTCCTGGAAAGTGTTGGGGTAAGAGAAAGAACAGGATAAAAATATATTCTATGAAAAAAATAATACAACATAATAAAGAATTAGTCATACTATGACTGTATCATTTGTGGTCTTTTCAACTCTTCAAATTATGAGATAGTTAATATGTTATTATACTCAATATACTATTGATCCAGTAATATAGAGCTCTGATATTTCATGTAGATTCCAAATTCTTAGAAACATGATACATGAGTCTTTTTTCTTTCTATTTTTATGGAAAAAACCTTGGCAGGCAGGGGTGCTGCATGCCTTTAATCCCAGCACTTGGGAGGCAGAGGCAGGTGGATCTCTCTGAGTTTGAGACCAGCGTGGTCTACAAGAGCTAGTTCCAGGATAGCCTCCAAAGCTACAGAGAAATCCTGTCTTGAAAAACCAAAAAAAAAAAAAACTTATATTTGAATAATAAGTACATGTACAGCTTTCAAGAATGGGGAGAAAGTATTAATTAGCACATCAAAATCATAATCAAGTTCACAATTGTGTAAGAGAGCTCCATGAAACCACTGAACTTGACCACTCTATGGGTATAAAAAGTTTTTTCGAGGTTGTTGAAACAAATTGCCAGGAAGTCTGACAAGAGTGGGTAGCAATAGGCCAATTAGAAGAGGAAATAGGCTTTATGGGGTTTTTGAAGGCTTTAGGAAAGATTCTTTCCTCTTGGAAGGTTTTTCTATATCTTGGGTAAAACAGGGTCATTGGGCTTTGCCCTCTGGAAAGGAGTCTGTACTTGTTATGGTCAGGCACCTGTGGCAGTTGGCCATTTAGGGAGAAAAACGAAACTAAAATTATCTGATAAGAAGGTTTATGCGGACTGCTCCGGGTTAATTTTTTGTTTCCTCATCTCAGGCTAACCATTGTCATCTGCACAGCATTCTAGAGGCCTGCTTGTGACCTCACATTCCAGCCTGTTGTTGACAAAAGGGCCAAGAACTATCTTCCCATCACTACTTCTGGCTGAGCAGGATTGGTGTCGGAGGGGTAGTGGGAAATATAGGAAATGAGTCAAAGGTGGGGAGTCAGGCAGTGAGTAGACAGTAGGAAGCCTGAAGAAACTCTTTAAGAATCACCGACCCTTGGGTCATTTCAGTAATTGTTCCCTGAAACAAATTCTAAAGGGTCAGGAAACAGTTATTGTTATGACACAGGGTTAGGGTTAAGGTGGGCCTAGGTGGGGTAAGAGTCATCAGTGCCCAAAAGAGGATCATAGCAAGAATCTTACATTGGAGTCAGCCTTTGAAGACGATAGTTTACAAGCCAATTCATGTAAGATGTTTTAATCTTCTTTTCCATTTGACCAACTAACAATGTAATACCAATTCTGTTCACTGAGGGCAAGACAGGAGCCTTCCTTTTCAGTGATCAGAAAGTTGAGAGTTTTATAAGGCCACTGAGGCTAGGAAGGTGAACTGACTTTGTAGGTCTGAGGTTGGCTTCTAGATGGAGTGGATTATCTGTTAGGATAGATGGAGACTATAGCCCAGGATCCTGGACACAGGACTCTAGTCAATACTGAAGCTTTTGAACTTATTCCAGTTGTGACTGGGAGGGTAATGGCTCATTTCTCTTTCAATGTTGAGGATGAGTTGAACACGTAATGAAGTGGGGATGCATGAGTCATAGATTAAGGTGTCTGCATATTGAGACTAGACCAATACCAGAAGAAGATTCCTTATGGAGCTAGTTAGGATTTGGAGATTAAGGTGTTAACATACTGCCAAGACTAGAAGGAGAGTGGGGTGGATGATGGTTATTGAAAAGGCAATCAGCTGGTGTTTCTGGAGGATAGGAAGGTACCAGCAGAGAGGAGAGGAGGAAATGGTCTCAGGGCTATGGAATGTGAAGTTTAGAGTTACTTTTGTGAAAGGGATGGCCACCAGGAGATGCATGGGGTTGCATTGAGGGACTCATCAGTATCTCTGTAAGCACAGTACATTCTCAGGAAGTCATTTCGAATGGCCATCCATGAGGTGGCAGCAGAAGATAGGTCCTGATGTTGGAGATTTCAAAGCTTCAGCTGGATGATGGTTGTTGTATGGTCTCTGCTATGGCATCAGCAGGAGTGGGCAGATCCCCTTTGAGAGATTTAAAATTTTTAACTTTTTGTCTGGTGAAAGGCCCAAATCTTTCTAAATCAATATAGGTAAACCCTTCAACCCCTAGGCCTATTTGTCATCCTAGGGTTCTTGGATAGTGAAGATCACTGTGCCCCTTTCAGGGTCAAGTTTGAGTGAGAGTTATTGGGGTTTCTAACCCACAGCTTGAAGAGAAAAAAACCATATCTACAGCCCCAGAATGAGTAATTTTCCCATGAGGTCTCAGCCTTATGGTTTGGTTGTTTGGTTCCGAGGAAATCAAATACATTTAGAGCCAGCAAGGAGGGAAGAGGACAGAGTGAAACCACTATTGACTGAACAAGCTGCATAGAGGTCAAAAGAAATGTGAATGTCTGAAGCATATCCTGCTTCAGGACAGAAGGTAAACTAAAGGAGCTTTGGGAGGGGAGGGCTATGCAGCAAACATTTGAAAATTCCAAGCATGTTGTGCAGTCCTCTTGGTTGGGAGTGTGGAAAGAAGACTAAGCCCCTTAGAAGGAAAGATTCCAAATGCTGAGATGGGTGTTATATGGGAGACCCTAGGCTTCAGCTTTCCTGTCAAGTGGCAAAGAGTACTTATGAGGTCATGTGTTCAGACACCACTTAAGCTACAGAAGATGCATCCTGGCCATCAATCCCTGAAATCCGGCTACAGCAGGTATGGTGAGGAGGACCATATCCAAGTACGGGCCGACAGCCAGCAGGTGAGAAGCCTTCAGAAAAACTCAGGCACTGGGTAAAATGATTTTCTTGCTAGGATCAGTGGAGGATTGAGGCAGGGCATGTTCAGTATGGTCCTGGAGAAGTTTTCTGTGCTTTGTGGGAGCCTAGCCTGTTTGGATGCTCACCTTCCTGGACCTGGATGGAGTGGGGGAGGACCTGGACTTCCCACAGGGCAGGGAATTTGGACTGCTCTGGACTGCTCTTCAGACTCCAGAGGGAGGGGGAGGGGCAGAGGAGTGGGAGAGGAGTGAGGGGACAAGGGAGGAGTGAGGAGTGGGGGGAGGGGGGAGGAGTGGGGGAGGGGGAGAGGAGTGAGGGGGGAAATGGGAGGCGGGGAGGAGGCAGGAATTTTTTCAATAAAAAAATAAATTAAAAAAAAGAGTGAAAGAAGGTAATTAGTTACGAAGTGGAGCTCAATGCAGAGGTAAATTTTTCAAGAGCAAAATGACAGTTTTATATTAGCTCAAATGGGTCGAGGAAGGGAGGAACTCAGAGCATGCCTCAAATATGAGTTGGGGCTAGAGTTAGGAGTTGAGTTCAAGAAAGGTGAAGTTGAGAAGGTCACTTTGAAAAGTGAGTCTTAATGAGTCTATTAGCCATTTATACATTTCCTGAGAACTGGGGTAGGTGGGAATGTAGAAAGGCCACTGTAATGCTAAGGCCCTTTGAACAAACTGGGTGATTTTAGCGATTAATACCAGGCTAGTTTCTGGTTGTATGGATCTAGAAAGTTCAATTCTGAGCAAAGCATTATTCATGAGGTGGGAACAGACCATTTCTGCTGTTTCCGCCATAGCAGGGAAATTTTCTCCATATCCTGAGAAGGTGTCTGTTATAGTAAGAAGAGATTTATGTGTTTTGTTAAGTGGCATATGTGTGAAATCTATCTGCCAGTCCTGTGCTGGAAGATTACCCTGAAATTAGTGTGGGGTAAAGAAAGAAGGGTTGGGGCAGTCGTTGCAGATAGTCTAAAGAAGGGGGAAAAGGCTGGGTTAGAGGAAAAGAGACTGTAGAAACCAGTAGAAAAGTGGAGACCCACATGAAAGGCCTGGTGAAAAGCCACTAGGAAGGGGTTTCCCTTAAGCATCAGAGAGACAATAACTGTCCTGTAGAATTTTGAACCATTTGCTCATACGGTGGAAAAATTTGTCAAGATCAATGAGAGTTTGGAAGTCCAGTGTGCCATTTTCAGGCAATCAAGACTGATTGCCAAGTTTGTATTGATGTCAAGTTGTATTATTAGCAAAGAATATGACAGCAAAGTATAAATGGTATCTCTGGGCCTGAGAGAGGAAAAAGACAAACTTAACCTAGTAGACTGAGAGGAGTGAGTGAAGCAAGTGGGGACTTGATCGGGGGAGGGGGAGGGAAATGGGAAGCGGTTGTGGGGACGAGGCAGAAATCCTTAATAAATAAATAAATTAAAAAAAAAAAAGAAAGTGGCTGAAGGTATAGACTCAAAATCTGAACTCAAATATGGTGGATTCCAGAAGCCTGAAGACACAAATAATCCAATCCTAGGAGGGCCAAGTAAGCAACTTGGTTCTGTTAGGAGAAATTATAACTGTAATATGAGTAGGGAGACCATCCTTTACCTTTTATGATTGCAGATAAATTTAATGAAGCTTAGTTTTTAAGGAAAGAAAGCTCGAAATAGCACAGCTAAGATAGGGAACATCAAGATTTATTTTCAATACTTAAGAGTTTCAAAACATAATGAAAAAAGAGTGTCGAAGTATTTGTAAAGCAGAAGAAAAATTAGAACAATATACTAAGAGTAAAATTATGAGAAAATATGAGAGAATTGAGGATGGTTATTCAATCTAGGAATGGAATCCCCACTTGTAAGGGATCAAGGGTGTTGAAAGCCTATAAAACTGTATACTAAGAACACAAACATAGTCAGCGACAGTTGAAATTCACTACTGGTTAGGCCCAACTACATTTTTCCTTTTGTATTCCTTCATGTTTACTTGCTTCTTGTTCAACACTTTCATGCTAAAGATGAATCTCAGGATACCATGAATGCCCTGTGTTATATCACAGTGTCCCAACAGACAGTGTTTTACATGTGGTTTTGTATATGATCATGAAAATCTTATTTCAGAGATTCCTGGTGACATTGACAAACTTTGATTATTATTGCAATTCATGCTTGTAAAATTATAATTATGTTTTTACATCACATTGTGGTGGTTTTCGTTTTGATTATTTTTGTTATGTGCTACCTATTATATGTCAATTGAATTATAGCCATTTTCAACTTTTGAACTATTATAGATATTCAATCAATCAGCACCTGATAGTGGATAAACATGCAAGAGGGTTGCAATATTATTGCATTATGTCCTTTTCTCACTTACTATGCCCAGGTGGTTTAATTAAAAAAAAATAAGATCAATGTTTGTTCAAATTGTTTTTACTCACTAAAGAACACATTAAGAAAGACAAAGAGCTTTTTAATGATCATTTCTAAGTGCCTCTAAAGAGCTGTTAAATTGGATTATGAGGAGTGTTTTGGTAGTGACTGAAGTGTTATAAGAAGACAATACCTGCTTTGTGAAGTAAGGTAGATAAAAAATATTCAATGTTCCATGTTACTTTTCCTACACATGCTTTAATGAACCAGTGTGTATTTCTCTATTTCTTCATGAGATTGCCCACATAGTGGGCTCTTTGTCTTTCTTAAGGTGAATAATCTTGGCTTGTCTTCAGTTTGTGGAATGTGTTCACCTTGGCAAAACTGATTTGAGAAGAAAGACAATTCATAAAAAGCTTTTCATACTAAGGTTTAAAAACATTGATATTTATAACTTTTCTCGTTTCATATTAAGTCATAAATACCAAGATTATTCACTGTTTCACTGTTGTGAAACTTGAAGCTTTCCATTGAATTGTGCTCTCTCTCTCTCTCTCCCCCCCCTTCTCTCTGCAGTTTCAAAGGGTTTCTTTTTTTCTATTAGTTACCTGATGCTGGTTTTGACAGAAGTGATGAGCAAGGGATAGCTATTCATGAAGCTACAGCCAGTATAGATTAGTAGTTGACTGTATGCTTTGAAGGTAAAAAGCCCTGAGTTCAATTTTCAGCACCCTAATTCCACCAAAGGCACTGCCATAAAGTAAAATAATGGGAATTAAAGATAAATATAAGTAAAACTAGAGAAGAGAAGCAAAGAAAGAACAAATACACAGGGATTTCAATTTGATGATTATGAAGCTAGAGATGTGGCTCTGTAAATATACTAGCTGCTTTTTCCTAGAATCCAGGTTTGGTTCACAGCATCCACATGGTGTCTCACAGCCATCTACAGCTCTAGTTTTAGGGGAGCTAACACCTTCTGGTCTCCACAGGTATCAGGCAGAAATGTGGCATACAAACATACATGCAGGTAAAACAGTCACACACATAAATGCTAAAATAATACAATTTAAAAGGAATATAGGTATCTTCAATTAAAACTTATGCTTATGTACAAGTAGAGAATTCATTCAAATATATTTCCTGTATTGACACTAGTTCAACAGAGAGATTAAGTTGCTTATTTTCATATAATTTTTCATTTACATTATTAGTTATAAAATCAGAATAAATCAATTATAAAATGAAGCAAAATTAATGGTTTTCATTTTTGTTTTTAAATCTCCATCTCTAATTCACAAACTCTAATAAAAGATTGCTAATATAGTTCAAGAAACATTGAATATAAGGGTAGAATTGAACATCATTTAGCAAGAAGAATGAGCAGCAACTTTAAAAATATTGCTATTTAATAGAATCTCTACCTTTCAACCAAGTTATCATTCATTCATTATTATAAGTGATCTACCATTGAACTATCTAACCAGACATTTTCCTTTTTAATTACTTTTGTTCATACAATACTTTGATCGTATTCTTTCTCCTGTCCCACTCCAATATTCTTCCCACTAACTTTAAGCTCTCCCTGTCTCTCCCTCTTCCGCCCCCCCTGGAAGAAACACCAATCCAAAGGAGGGGTGGGTAAACCCAAATAAAAACAAACAGGCAGACACAAACAAAAGAAGGAAGGAAACTAATAAGAGAAAAAGTCTTACCAAAACAGAACAAAACAAAACAAAGGTGCTTACAAAAAAACACCAACAACAAAAACACGGAACATTTTGTGTTGGTCCACTACCACTAGGCATGGGGCCAGCCGTTGACTGTGGTTGACAGACAGTGATATTCTATTGAAGGAAGTTGATTTTTCCTTTGCCAGCAGATATCGGATCATGATAGCTTCTTGGTTAGGAGCTGGACTATATGATTTTTCTATTTTTGAAATGAAAATTACCAATTACATTTTAATAATCAACTTGCAGAAAAGTTCATGTTATTCTCTTAGTATTATTATGCTTCCCTTAAACATGTTAGCTACAACCGAGCAGTGGTGGTGCACACCTTTAATCCCAGACCTTGAGAAGCAGAGGCAGGCAGATCTTCATGAGTTCAAGGCCAGCCTGGTTTACAAAGTGAATTCCAGGACAGAGAAGCCATATTTTGAGAAACAAACAAACAAACAAAAGTTAAATCCATCCTTTGGGGTGCCATTCAGAAAAGCATTTGTTTTTGTTTTGTTTTTAGAAAAACTAAGTGAAGGTGACAGTTTTAGCTCACTGAGAATTATTTTGACTCACTATTTTTAAATAACAAGCCACTGGAAGAATGAAGCATAGGAGATAAGCTAGATTTCAAGCTGACAATGCAATGAAACTTTACCACATAGGAACAAAATGAGAGAGGTCCATTGAATATTTTTATTTCCTCAACTGGACTTTCAATGAACATATTGGGTCAGAACTAAAACATTTGTGTTGCCATACGTATACAGCTACACATTAATGTATACATATAGTATATAATGACTACAGAAAGTTTAAAAGAACACATTTACTAAACATTTTTCTAGACTTTTTTTTTGAAAACTCAACACTGCTCAATTTATTTTTCTATGAAGCCAAAAACTAATAGTGAGTAATTAGGTTATCATCATAATCATTATTGAAGCAGGATGCTAGCTAGCTATAGGAGCTGTGTAAAATATATTGACTGCCTTCCTCCAGAGTAATTGCTGGACCAAGCCTCTTTGTGCCCATAATCAATTTTAGCAATAAATGTTCTCTAGCTTGAAGCACTT
This sequence comes from Microtus oregoni, assembly GCF_018167655.1. Taxonomy (NCBI): domain Eukaryota; kingdom Metazoa; phylum Chordata; class Mammalia; order Rodentia; family Cricetidae; genus Microtus; species Microtus oregoni. Next base: position 806,954 of record NW_024544157.1, on the reverse strand, counting down.
TGTCCCACAAAAACTCAAGAGCTCTTTGAAAAAAATGATATTTCATAAAGATTTTAATCATTGATGTCTTTGTCTTGTATATGGACAAGTATTGATTCATTGTCAGTTTTTAATCACCTCAAATCTCAGCTAACACAAACACTATTATTTCAAGTATACAGGTATGACACAGCAATTTTCTTTTCTTTGATAAAATTCCTCATGTGTTCCTAGGTTGCTCTGGGTCGACAAAGTAGATTTGCTGGTTGTAACTATGCTTTTTTTCTGGATGCCTAGTTGCCTCCTAGTGTGTAACACTCTCCTATGAGATAGCTAGGGCAACTTGTCTCTCTTTCACACCTCTCATCTTCTCCAAACCTGGCTCAGGTGTGTTTCGACAGAAAAAAAAATTCACACAGAGTACAGAAAAACTGGTCTAACCCTTTTGAGGCCAACATTTGGAAGTAGGATGCAAACCTCTCTGATGCATTTTACTTGTCAAAGCAAGTCAGGGGCTGACACAGATTCAAGAGGCAGGAAATGAGGAAGAGAAGAGCAGCGAGACCACATTGAAAAGGGCATGGGCTCATTAAAGGATGAAATATTTGGACCAATTTTGTTGTTAATAAACCATTTAGAGCAGATGTTCTTGCACAATGTAGTTCCCTTGCCAAGTAATATTTTCATATAAGAATAGCCTCTAAACAATGCCAATATCAGTCTTTCTGAAATAGTATAGTTAGTTAAAACATAATTAGTTAAAACATGTCTAATTTTATTAAAATTAAAATATGGCTTAAGTGTATCAAAATTAGAAGCCATCTTTAAAAGTCTAAAGACAATAGATGTGTGTCCATATTTCTTTGAGTGCCATAACAAATATTCTCTGATGTAGTCTCTTATACATCTGTAATGTGATCATTTTCTGCCCCTCAATAGAACCTATGCTTAAAGAACTGGCTTACTGCGATTAGGGTAATCATAAAATGAAATTTGATCCTAGCATCTGAAGGTCATTGTGCTTGTACTCTCTTCCACCTTCCACATTTTCCTGTTAATAATTTATTCAACTTTTAAGAATCAGTAGAGAAACTCCTACTTTCTGTTATTCTCCCAGAATGGAAAAAAAATCTCTCTTATTTGTACCAGCAGCACATTTATGACACCAGTCTCAAGAGGATTATAATTATAATTGCTTTAAAGTACACCTCTTTCCGAGAAGGTGACAAAATCTGTGAAAACAATAGCAATAGGTAAAGGGGAAAAAACACCTTTCATCTCTCTATTCTTCCTGATGTGTGGGACAGAATGAAGCATGTGACTCATGCTGATTAAATGTTGTGTAACTTAAATACTTCTCTCCTTTGACATGTGATGAAAACAAGTGAAGTGTTATATAATTTAACAACATTTTCTGCACAATTGAGAAAAACCAGAAGAGCAGTTTAAATAAGTGCTATTTACTTTCAAGTACCATTTTCTTCAAAATAAATCCAATAAATGGAGGATTTTTAAAATGCAACTGGCATGTTTATATGTTTATGAAATGCCTAAAGTAAATGCACAAACCCAAAACTTATTATTTTATTTGCTGCTAATTTAATCCTCATCACCTTTTAGGACTTTAATTTTATTTTTCACTTTAGTTGATGATAACAAGAGAATAGTTCTCCAAACCTTTAGACAATATTGCCTTAGTTGAGTTACTGCTCAGGAGCAGTCTTCGCCATATTTGTTAAGAATGCCAGTCATATGGATATCCCAAGGAGTTAACAGAATCTCTGATGTTAATCAATATAACAATTTACAGGTTTCGTTCTTTTTTCAAATGTTTAGTCTTTGTGAGGATGTATTTATGGGTGTCTGCTTGGAAAGTGACTAGATGAGCACGTGTGGTCGTGTATATGTGGAGGTCAGAGAACAACTTTGGGTGCCAGTCTATATCATTACTTGACACAGGGTACTTACTGTGCTCAACACTGTGAATATCAGCCTAGGTTGAACCATCTTCACAGCCCTAAACCTGAGAAAAAGATCATAATGTATATGAAAGAAGTACCACTTTGCCCACTAGCTTGCCACAGATTCAGCCCAGCATAAAGAATAACTACTTTTGTCAAATAGCATGTGACATTAAGTAACTAAAGGGAAAGAACAGAAAGAACTGATTACATGAAAACGTTGCTATCTTGAGAGAGTGGGGAGATGACTATGTGGTTAAGAGCACCTCTTGCTCTTGCGGAGGACCTGGTCTAGGTTTGGTTCTCAGGGTCTCTTCGCACTGCTCCGGCTTCTGCAGGCATGTGACATGTGCATAGAAGAAGAAGAACACTCATACCCTATGAACAAAATAGCAAAGTGAACAACAAAAACAAGTTTTAAAACTCGCATTTTGGAGATTATGTAGGTGCCCAAATTATAATTACCTATCAGTAATTCTGAATGATATTATAAACAAATCACCATAACTTAAACAACATTTAGATAGCAAGAATGGTTAAGAGATTGGTAGGTAAAGTGTCTACATTTAGAGTTTATGTAATGCTTAATTGTGGTGACTTTAGAAAAATTATTTGTATTCTCTATGCCACAAATTTATTATGTGTAAATTATAGGTGGGTTTCCTTGGTTATTGTAGAACTTAATTAAAGCAAAATATGTAAGGTACACTGATGTTTGGCTCAAAAATTAATGAATAAATCTATGTGAAAATGATTCATATGGAAAAAGCCAGTCTTCAACCATGTACTACTACTACAATATTGGAAACATCTTCTGGTTCAACTTGTTAGAAGGAAATAGAAATACAAGAGGCATAGAAGCGTTTACTTACATATTCTATACTTTGTAACCTTATGAATCACTTCCTTGATTTAGTGTCTACAAAGTGGCCTTCAGTATAGTCTAATAAAATATTATGAATTGACCAAGGTTCACTTCCTCAGTTAGCAGCAGAATAGCATGATTAGGGGAAAAACAATGTTTTGTCACACACGTTGAACACATACAATTGCCCAGGACTGTAACTAGGAAAATATATATAAATTAAAGATTAAATATAAATTTATTATTTATTGAATACATGAATGTTAAGTCATTGCTTTTACATGTGTGAATAAAGTTATACCACCGTAGATTTTATTTCATTCTAAGTACTGATAGATAATATTTCCTCAGTAATCTTATTTATTATGTCATATTTGTATATGACATGTATATATGTATATGTGTTTACATACTTCAAAACAAAATGCTTCATTTTGACAACTTCATGCTATATTTTTATGTAAAACGCTTGTTGGAATAGATCATAACTCATTTATTTGCCTATCACTATGTGTCCAAATATAAATAATTTACTATGTGATTTAGTATAAAAATTAAAGGTATCTTTCAGTATTTCAATGTATATGGAACATATAATTCTTATAAAAAAGAGTTATTAAATTCAAATATTGTAAGTCTTCTATGTTACATTTTTTAATTTCATTATGGCTATATAAAATAATATATAATACAAAATTACCAAAGTTTTGCAAATTTTAGTTTTTGAAAACATGGAGAAATGAACTAGGATTATCCATGGTAATTTACAAATGGTAAATCAGAAGTCTAAGTAAAAAATTCATTTTTTTAAACAAAGTTTGTAAGACATAGACTTTATCAGACAATGAAATATGCTGACTTTGTTAATCATGTTTTTCCTTTATTGTTTGAAACAAACCATTTATAGACAATGACTGGATTGCCTTTGATTGTTGTGTTGCTACTGCTCAAGGTTGTAATGTGAAATCTGCCTGAGTCATTTTTTATGAACTTAATACTATAGCATACACATTGGTTGCTAGTGATTATGTTTTATAAAGATACACTGCTGAATAGAATGACATTTTGCAACTGGGGTGAATGTGAAAGTATTATATTATATAACTTAGCTGTTGAGTACTTCTTAGCTCCAAGGAATAACTTGGCTTTTTCTTCATTATCTTTGCAGCCAGATTTCAGTGCTATTTCTGGTACATAAGAGTCTCTAAAAGTATTTGATGCTAAGTGATAATGAATAAATACATGTTAATTTTCATCTGTTAAATCCTAAGAACATTCCAGAACTTCGATACTCCTGTTAAAGAAGAAAATGTATTCCAGTGATACATTTTGGTTTTTGCGATGACATTCCTAGAGATATAATTGGTAAATTAAGCCTAAATAAGAACATTTGGGCTTTCAATTCCTGCCTGACATGGATGTCTGCGACAATTTTTTTGCAATGTGTGAAGTGTCAAAATAGTGATGGTTCATCCACTTTCTCATTTTTCTCTCCCGAGTAACTAGCTTGACTATACAGGCAGATTCCCTAGCCCAAGAATTTCCAGGTGCATTTATTTGGCTAATGGCAGCTCTTAAAAGAAACATGAAAGAAAGCATCTAGAATGATAAGGACACTTGAGTGATGGGAGATCCTCTCAGGCAGCCTTCTTACTTGTTTAATTGTCTACAGGCCAAAAATTGCTCTCTTCTCTGAGTCTAGGAGTAAACATAGTTCTCTATTCTAGTGGTTTCATAAGACTCTATCTTCATCTTTGCAAACATTCTTTTGATAAGCTTTTACAATATTTCTCATTCTTGCAATGGCTGATTGATCCTCAAAACAAAGTTGGAACCTTACTGCCTGGTAAGAACATTTAACATGAAGGATGACACAAGAAATATAATTTGAGTTTATCAAACACTTTCTCAATCTGGGACTATATTAAACACATTACATTTATTAGTTATTTAATCTTTATGATATCAAGCTAGATAGTGCTATTGATCACTCTGAATCTAAGCTCACAAGAGGGAATTGTCAAGAAGTATGAGCATTATCATTCAAAATACAGAATAAATTCATGATAGTTAGCATCTTTTAAGCATATCTTATTTTTTTAAAATTCCATTCTACATAAAATTTTCACATCATTACCACACAATCTGGGTAATACAATATTTTGTTTTTAAAAACTGAAATAATTAGGCATGGATTAGAAGGGACACTTGCCCACATTTCATAAGAATATAGAAGATTTGGATTTCAATAAAAGCATTGTGAATGTAGAGTAAATTTTATTCATAAAATTACAACTTTTGTGCTTTGTAAAACACATTTTATCAGAGTGAAATTTTCTTTCCAAATACTCTCTCTATAATCCATAACCCTTTCAATCATTACATTCCTAAAATTAAAGCTGAAGCATGTTTAATTTGTCTTTATTGAGAGGCTTGTAAAGCATTATTAACATGTATTGTTCACAATTTGTACAGTGCTCATTCTTAAACACGCTAGTCCACAGAAGTATCATGAGGTTGTTACTGTTTCCAAGTATGATTGCTGTTCATTGAGCTATATAGCTTAAGATATATATATATATATATATATATATATATATATATATATTCCTGTATGTATATTATGCTGCAATACAATTGTTGTTAAATTTTTTAAAACCATACTTAAGGAATTATATCACCTATGAAGAGTTCCTCTTTAAACTATAGTGGGCTGTTTCATTTTGTGCTGAGCAGTCAGTCCAGCAGCATTGCCTCCCCGGAGATCTTGAATCCTCACTTTTGCAGTCCTTTTGCTGTTTCCAGTGTCCAGACATTTGTAATCACTGAGCAGTCTCTTGACTTTTTGAGCAACAGATATATCCAAGGCTTGACCTTTTTGTAACCAGAAGGTCATGCTAAATTATCCGTGTGCTCTTTACCTCTTACTGGAACACTATATTGATCCTTCTGTATTTTCAGGTTAAAAGACTAATGTAACTCCGAATAGTTAGAGGCCCCTTAAACAGCTTCACAAATGCATTTCTGAGCTTTTCACAGTTGGGTTTTTTTTTTATTTTAATTGTTCTCCTCTTTGTTTATACCACCTATTAATATTTTTAACATTGTAGGGGCTCCCATGTTTCTTAGTTCTTTACTTACAGTACTATAGAAGGGTTGCTATTTTATGATCACTTCATCTTGCTACTTGGGTTAGCAAAGAAGTCAATAACCTCATGGGTGAATCTGCTGAGTAATGTCAAAAGTTCACTGAGTTCATTTAATAAAGGAAGCATTAGTCATGAAAGGAACTGAAGACAGAGAGCCACAGAGTCATGTGGAACAAAAAGGATGTGATACTTTCTTTTACAAAATCATTTTCTGCACTTGAAAGGAAAGCCATTAACGATGGGATTTTAGGAAAATAGGATGCTTTTCATTACCCTAAATGTCACCTGTGAACAAAAAAAAAAAGATGTTACAGATATCAAAGAAGAAATGGGACAGAAACAAACTGAGATTTAATTAAAATAGCCAAAGAAGCAACAGAGTAAGGGCGTGAATCTTCTATGAGCTTTCCAATCCACCATTTATTTCCTCATTCTCAGTGATTTATGTGCACAATTACAGTTCTCCTTCCTTACTATTCTTCTAGGGGCTACACTTATACTCTTATACTATTAACCTACTATTATAGGGGTTGTACTCATATACACTGCAAATGAGCTCAACATTTTCTATGTGATTCAATAGCATGCTAAAATTTCACATGTACCTAGTACTTAGCGCTAGATAAATACAGAAGCGCTAATAAAATAAAGGTTAAAATCAACCCATATTTATTAAATAAGAATGAGTTGCCCATCAAAATGCAATACCTACAGAATACAACATTTTTTCATTTAAACTTCACAAGTGTGCTCTGAGCTGTTATTATATCAATTTCCATTTTACAAATAAGTTCAAAGGTTTACTTGCTTTACTAGGATACCATAGCTAGTGAACAGGGCACCTGAGTACCAAAGTTAGCTTCTGCTGCCTTTGTAACCTGTGATCCTTTGCAGTATATTATCTATAATTCTGTCTAACAAGAAGTTGAGAGTAGTTAAAACCAAGTGCAGGATGCAGGAGTAATGAGATTTTTTTTTCTCTCTGTGGGGTAGTCATATTACATGTAGACTAAGCATCTGAAGCTCCGTGACATTTCGTTGAGAACTGCTTTCGTAGATGGGAATTTTACTCAAAAGTGCTTTGATATTTGCTTTTACATTAAAGCAAACATACATTAAAGGAAGCAGGGCAAACCCTGCTTCAGCATGTGCTCTTAAAGAACTGTTAAACCTTAAGATATTGAATTGATACTGCCATATCCAGGATGAATTCATTCAATCTCATTTGCTGGAATCATGTTTCTTCTGGATGAAAATATGGCCAGTGGAACAAATAAGACTTGGATTTCTGTTATGAGACTTCAGTGAATCATTGGTTATATATGTGCTTTGAAAACTGATAAAATAATAGTATCAGTCTCTTTTCTACTAACATGCTGATTCCTTGCACTAAGATCATCAACTAGTTATACTTGGGAACCTTTGAAGAGAGTAGTATCATCATTACTCCTCTTCCATTTTGGTCAAATTTGCCATTAAAGGGAAAATTACCGAGTCTGCGTCACATTTAGACTGTAGGTAAGATTCTCTAAGCTTGTTGGTCTTTACTTCTTTTCCCTAATCAAAGCATATGTTTGGTGCTATATGATATTTATATTAGGTGCTCTGAGACACATTTCATATTTCCCACCTTCTATTCTTTATGAATAAATGTCAGTTTCTCATCATTGTTCTTCTTGGTTTGTCAGAGTTTGTCTGGCAACCAATATAGACGCCTGGTATGGCCTAAGAACAACAATCTTTGCCAGAAAAAAAATACATGTGCTTATATTAAAAACTGCTATATCCGGAAGATGCTTCTTTTCACAATTTTAGAAGACACTCTTTTCTCAGTTGCTTTGATAAAACTTGCTGCTGAAATAAACAGCATTTCAAGTTGTACTTTAATTTACTTGGAAAACAAAATCTCAGTATTATGTTTACATTCTTGATATTTATGGTATTATTAGGAAATATACAGTCATCTGCTTAAAGAGTCATAAAATATCACAGTTTTAAGATTTGCTTATACATAATAGTATACATAATAATCATTTTAAAAATCTTTCAGCATGTTAATGTTTTGTACTCTTTTCATTCTTACACTGTAGTTTCAAAAAGAACTACTGGGGCATAATTTCAAAAAAATAGTTTGTAAAAAATTGTCCTTAGTTGATATGATATCACAAAACCTGAGCATACAAGAATGAGTAACTTGCCTGCAGAAGCCAGGATTTTCTTCATAGAACGCACCTATCTAGGCAGCTACAGGGCCAATCATTGACATTGCTATCTGATTGTGGGACAATCCAACTTTTATGTCTTTAATCATAGATAAATCAATATTTTTTCTTGAATACAGGGATTTTCTTGATAAGTAAGTTACAAAGTTTATTTGCAATCTAAGTGGCTTGTGAGTAGTGGCAAATCACTAATGTTAGGCCTGTTATTTGACACGCAGGAGAAAACAATTCATGATTCGAGTCCACAGACTGGTATTTCCACAGTTATGTTTTCCTGGATCCACTTATTTAATATTTGTGGTATTATCATTCTTGAATATGTTTTCCCAGTTGGAAGGAACTACTGTCATCTGAGCATTATGTGTCTGATTTACCAATATAAGCTCCATGCAGCATCTTGCATAGGTTTGTTGATGTTCCATTAATTTCAGTGCTAGATAAGCTAAGTCTTTGTTGATAATCTGGGTGATAAGAGAGCTGGAAATAATCTCACCAAGAGGAATTGTGGATATTTTTAAATGAAAACTAGAAAATATTTGGAGTGTCTGTCAGAAGAAACAGTATCTGTACAAGATAACAGAGTAGAAAGATGAGGTTGAAAGAATAGCATGGTAAGATGGAAGGAGCAGAGAGAGGCTTCAAAAGTTACCTAGAACCAATGCAAAACATTGGATTTATGATTTCTAGTTTTGTAACAAAGGGCTGCACAGCCAAGTTCTTTGTCTCAACTGCTCCCATAAGATGAGTGCATTACTGTTAAGATGACGGAAACGATGCAACAGTGATAAGATCCATTTGCACAATTCAGTGTCTCCCATCCCTAGTTTCTCTAAGAATTTTAGGACTTCTTAGTGATTATAGTAATTTTTATGTTCTTTAATGGAATTTCTAAGTAGATATCCTAGAAAAATAAGTGGAAAACCTTATTAGAGTTATTTTCACCCTGTTTAATTCAATTTTTCTACCTACAGCCTCACCACACTGAACACCATGGATCTTATCTGATCCCAGAAGTTAAGCATGGTTAGGCCTGGATAGTACATGGATGGGAGACCAACTAGGATTACTAGGTATTTGGGTGTAAGACCACCTAAAATTACCAGGTCTGATAGGCTTCAAACTAACTACTGGCTAACTAACTAAAATAAATCAGATATTCTCAAAACTTGATTTGTTTTAAGATGAGAACAAGACTTTCTGAATTATTGTATGTAAGGTGTGACAAAAGGATGTTGAATAATATGACACGATAATTAAATTAATTACGCTCTAAATTTCAACTTGCTGTCATTAAGAGTTTACGTACATTTGTCCTAATGTTATAATTTCTTTGATCCTCATGATCAGCTTGAACTTTCTTTTTCATCCATTACTCCTGGCCACTTATTAATTTGATACATCAAATGCCCTTAAATATAGTTTTAAATTTCCAAAGCCTTTGTCATAGATATGAATCATAAAAAAATTGTAATTTCTTCAAGTGGGTGTGTTTTTTTTTTTTATTTCAGTTTGGAAAGCAGCGCATAGACAACCTCTTCAGTGACCTGCAGGATGGGAAATGCCTCCTAGACCTCCTGGAAGGCCTGACAGGACAAAAACTGGTAGGAACCTTCTTTCCTTCTTTCTTTCTTTCCTTCTTTCCTTCTTTCTTTCCTTCCTTCCTTCCTTCCTTCCTCCCTCCCTCCCTCTCTCCCTTCATTCTCTTTCTCCCTCACTCTCTTCCCTCGCTCCTTCTTGCTCTCTCTTTTCTTTCTCATGTGTATGTATGTGGGAGTGGATGCATGTTTTCATGTGGACATACAGACATGTGTGTGCATGTGTGTGTGTGAAGGCGAAAGGTTGACTTAAAATATCTGGCTCAGTCTCTCTCTGAGGCAAAGTCTCTCCCTTGAACCTAGACTTCATCAGTTCAGCTGGTCTATTTAGTCAGCTTTCTTCTGTGGTCCCTGTCTCTGTCTCCTGAGCCCTCGGATCACAGACAGGTTACCATACCTATTTGGCAACTATGTGTGTGCTAAGGATCCATACTCTGGCCCTCAAACTTGTACACTGAAAAATTTCCCCAGTCCAGGAAATTTATTGTGAAATTTACAGTAACCTCAATGAAGTGTCAGACCTCAAAGAGTTAGTTTTATTTCAGTTATCTAATAAAATTCACCAATGTATTAGATAAACAAGACAGTCTTATTACTGAACTAAATCATATTATAAATTTCTTTTTTGGCATTGTCTATCTTATACAGAATAATATAGTAAAAAATTCAGCAATACATTCTGTTAATAAGCAATATTTGCCTTTACTTTTTAAAAATGCTTCTTAAGGACTAATTGTATAAAATTTTATGCATAATGACTTTAAACTTATCTTTGTGCTGTTTTATATTTTGCACATATTTTAAATGTACCTGTATTTATAAATAAAATTATTTTTAGTACAGCATAATAAAATGTTAGTATTTAGTCTGATATCCAAAAGCAAATGAGATGAAAATGTAATTTCCTTTTGAGAAATTTAACTTGTATAACTTTAGAACATCCCTATGAAGGACATAACATGGTAATACAATGTTATAGGTCACTAAAGTCATGGAAGAGTCTGAGTTCAGTTGATGAAAGTCTCATAATGGAGAAAATCTCTTAAATCATAATCTCTTGACTTAGAAATCTTTTTAGATGTCTATTATTCTTGTAAGCAGGGCTTAGGACGCCATTCTACCTACAGTCATCCACTCTGCGTGTCTAATGAGCCCTATTCAGTTACTGCTTTAATCTTATCTCTTTTCCCTTTACTATAGCTCTCCAGCATGCGCATTTAAGCATGTGCCTGCACATGAGCACGACCCCACACACAAGCCAAGGCTTTGTATGTACTATAGAAACTCTAGCTGTCTATCAAAGTTAGATCTGGCCAAAATCCTATCTCTGAGTTGCCTCCTGCAATTTTCCCACACCAAGCCAAGTTGGTCCCTGTTCGCTCAGTCATTGCCCAGAATTTTGCTTTGTTGTCTTGTTTACCTATTTTGCTTTGTGTGCGTCTTTGTGTTCTGACAGTCCTTGAAAAACATTGGCTTCTGCTTGCTATTGAAGGCTTTTTAGAACAAACTTCTAAAATTAATTTCTCCCTCTTAAATTCCATAGAATTCATTTTTTTTTCTTTTAATTACTTAAAATAATATTTTGGTACGTATATGGAAGCATGGCTATGAAAATGATTTTCAAATATTGTAGCTATGCTGAAAAGCCATACTTTGTGCATTCATTTTTAATTAACTTCAATAATTATATAGGATTATAATGTTACTCTATTAACTCAAAGTGATACATTTTTCTGGTTTACTAACCCATTTGTCTTATTTTTGAGATTATAGTATAATTACATTTCACCCTTTTCTCCTTCTGATTCACTCATATACTCCTCTCTACTCTCTTTCAAGTGCATCACCTCCTATTTTCATTAGTTGTTTTTGCATGTATATACATAAATACATGTATGTTCCTTAAAATAATCTGGTCTGTATAATATTATTTATATGCATGTTATTTATATGCATATTTGATATATTTTTATGAAATTTAACTTGGGTTGATGACTTCCTAAAATAAAATATTCAAATTCTTTACATTTAAACTTTTGTCAAATAGCCAGTTGGAAGGGGCAGTGTAGGCTTAGTCTTAATTTCACTTTATGCATATATGATGTTTAAATGTATATGCAGAACATGTGCATTTTTATAATGGTGATAAAGAAATTAGTGCCTGTGAGCATCCAGCTACTCTTGGTAATTATGTGTCAGTTCTGTTCATAAATAAAAAAATAAATAAATCTCACTGTCTTTCATAAACTGTTCTCATTCTCTGCACACTAATGATGACATTTTGCTGCTTTTCTGTAGAAAACATGTTTCTGTACCTTTGTTTTCTTGATGTTTGTGGTGGTAAATAGAAAAATACTAAAATGTAGGCTGTTATCACTTGGACATTCATGGGGTAAAATTTTCTAAGATATGAAAAGTGGAGATTTCTGTTAATGAGGCTATGCTTGGAGATGGAGGAAGTGAGGGAACAAGACATTTATGTCTTTTACAAAGGATACTAGTCAAGTCATCTTGACGAATAGAAGACTTAGGATAAATGTTGGAAGCTTATCCAGCCAGTTTAAAGAATAAGGTTCTCTAGGGTATGGAAGTCTTAAGAAGGTTGGGAAGACTCTTGGAAAGTACACGGTAAAATTAAAAGTACAAAAGTACATTATTTATTCTATACATACACAAAGTAAAGAAAAGGTAAGAAAAGAAATAAGAAAATTCTGACTGCATAGTCCCAGCCCAAATGTTAAAGCCTTGCTCCACTGATAATTTCTGTAAATACATATTAATTCTTTTAAGATTAGAATAATTACATATACAAGTTGTATGGAACCATTGGCATTGCAAGTTGCTTAATAATAATGTGAAGTACCTTGCATGTACTACCAACTCCATACAGCAAAAATCTGAAAATACTATATCAAAACTCCCCATCTAACGTCTTTACACACATTCCTATTTAAAGTTGTAGAACAGCTATTTTTATTAGCTCTGTTTTAACAGGTGAGACAACCGGAGAATGGGAAGAAGTTTCTCATGCTCACATAGTCCAAAAGTGCAAGAGCAAAACGTTGAAACCAGGTTTTGGAGGTCATGACTTTTACTAAACAATAGCCTCCCTAAACTTAAAATGAGAGCTATATAAATCACTGGTTTCAGCAGCTGATTTGTTCTGACATTGTTTTTGAAGATATCAAGGAAAAGTTGTTAGTAGGAAATGACTTTCTGATATATTCCTGGAGATAGCTAATGAAAACTTGCTTTAAGGGAAATCCATCAAAAATAATAATTGTTATTAAATACAAGTATCATAACAATCGAATTTCTAAAACTTATCAGTTAGAAAAAATAAGGTGTTGTGTATTTTCATTAATTATGCAGATGCTATTATAAAATTAACAGATGGGATATAACTTTTGGGATAAACTAATTATAAACTAAGAAGCCTGGTTATTGAAATTTTGAATTCTAGTGACTAGGACAACTAGGTAGTAGTCAAAGAAATACTGTTCTTATTTAACATTACATATTTTGGTGATAATTTATTATTTGTGAATTTTATGCATTGTATTTTGAAAATATGCACCCTCTCCTTCCAACTCTGGCCATTAGCACCCTATCCATCCTCCTACACATTCCCAACTGACATTGAAAATCATTCTTTTTTTACATTTTTTTGGAGGGATGGGGTTTGAGACAGGATTTCTCTGTAGTCTTGAAGCCTGTCCTGGAACTAGCCCTTGTAGACTAGGCTGGCCTCGAACTCACAGGAATCCACCTGTCTCTGTCTCCCAAGTGCTGGGATTAAAGGCGTGCCCCACCTCTTCCTGTTTTGTTTTTGTTTCTTTTAAAACATTTCTTATTTTGCCATTGAGCCCAATTTCTGTTGCCAAGCTCGTATTGGTAGTGGGATCTGCCCTAGTGTGCAGCTAGTCTAACAAGAATCACATCATTAATGGAAACTGACTTTTCTTCTCCCTGTTTTTATCAGATAGCAATAACTCTGCAGATGGTTTTGGGATTTTATACCCACCACCTTCCTACTCTATATTGAGATCTTGTCTTGAACAGATCTTCTTGTCCCAATCACACATGTTTGTTTCAATGTGCATCCAACATGCTATGTAGGGAAAACATTTTTTTTTGTCATCAAAAACCTCTGGCTCTTATGACTAAGAATACCCCTAGGACTTGGAGTAAGGGATATAATAAGTATGTCCCATTCAGTGCTAAACATTTCAGAGACTCTCGTTTTCTGAATGCTCACTGAACATTTTGTGTGGAATAATTTGTATTTGACAATTCTGTACCTTATTATGATTTATCTGACAATGTATTTTTGATCAGACTCACCTCCATTTTCATCTCCTATGTCCCTCCCTCTATTATTCAACCTGTTATTCTTTTCTATTACCCCCCTTTCTTTTATGACTGAGTTAAATAAGGTTCGCTTGTTTGAGCTTGTATAAGTGGGCTAGTTAGTGAGTAGAGTGTGGGCAGTCCAAGAAACTCACATCTCCTTCAAACTTTTCTAAAACTTACTTTTCTATCTCACTGCTTACTTTCCTTATAGATTTTGTTAATGTTTTCCATCCTTGATGCTATTATAACAATATACACTGAGCTAAAAAAAAGTGAAGGCACAATCATTCCAAATTGTACTGTGTAAAGGGAAAATATGTGCTTTCTTTCCCAGGAGGTGGATTCTTTATGCTAAAGATGTGCTATGCCAAGGACAAATCCCAAAGCCTGAAGACTATATATATATATATATATATATATATATATATATATATATATATATATATTTCACAGTATGTGTTCATTTAAATGTAAAATATTCAAGCTTAAAAGTGAAATTTATATTGGTCTTTTCAGGTAGATTTTTTTTCTCTCTTTGTTCTCTAGTAAACACCATTTCTCTCTCTCTCTTTTTTTTTTAGCCAAAAGAAAAAGGATCTACAAGAGTTCATGCTCTGAACAATGTCAACAAGGCACTGCAGGTCTTACAGAAAAATAATGTAAGTGGTGACCTGAACAGGGTCTGAACACCAGGAAACAGCATGTTTAATGTTTGAGAAAGGGCTTTGGCCCAAATGTAGATAAGGCTTCTTAAGCTCTCTTGTAAATCGCAGAGGCTCTTATTCAGAGCCCCTGTGCTAGTTCCTTTGTATGTGCTTGCAGCTAATGTAATTCTGGAAGCCAATGAACACAATCATAGAGGACAGAGAAAGGTGAAACCTGTGCCTGCTATGACTTTCATGTTGTTTCTATATGTTACTTGATGTAGCTGTTTTAATAGACTGACTGAATCCTTCATGTAGCAGTATTCTGTAAAACAAAGAGACATGGATTCCTGAATGGTATGCCATGTTTTCAGTTCTACTGCTAACATACTTAGTGCGATTCAAGCTAATATTTGTGACACTAAACACACATTGAAAATAAAAGTTTAACAAAGAAACAACTACTGTGAAGGGGAAGAATTGTTTGGTTTAGTATACTTGGATGAAAATATATATGATGTACTAGAAAAAAATAAACAATCATAACTAAATGAGTGATCAGGAGAGAGGAGATCTAGTCTCCTCAGAGAAAGACTGAACTAAAGTTTACATCATGACCTTGCAGGGAGATAGTTTTCCTTTCATATTAACTTCTACAAACTTTCTTATAGACCAATAGGTCTATAAGGCACTTTTGGTATATTTCTGACTATATCCAACACTCTTTAAAGTGTAATTTCAAAAATATTTACCATATATTCTTAAAATAACTGCAATACATAATAGATTTTTAATATTGTACATTCTTGCATGTATTTCTCAACTCGTCTAGTCATAGTAGGCTAACATAAAGGATATAAAATTGGAAACTGTAAAGTAACAGGTTGAATTTATGAATGTACGGTCATTGTCACGTTTAACATATGAAAGTTATCTTATTGAAACTTTACAAACGTGATTGCTTTCCAGCTTCAAATTTTCGGTTTTTCTGATATTAGACTAAAATGACCTAATGGAAATAACAATTTTTCTAGCATATTAGGTAAAAAGAGAAGTTCTTTCAAAAGTAAATACTGGAATGAATATAGATAAAATCTATTGAAAGAGTATCTAAAAAAACTGCTGTTTTGCTGAAGAGAATTCAAACAAATAACAAAAACACAGTATTATAGAAATCTTCTAAGTCTATAAATAAATCTTAATCATAATAGATTTTATTTAAAGTAATAGAATAATCATTTTAATAGTAACATATTTAATGTTAAACGAAGTATAAGAATAATATAAATACTTTGAATATTTAGAATAGTTATTTCATTTCTCCTCATGCTCCAAAGCATAGTAGACAGATATACAAAATAGCATTCACTTTCTATAAATTCTCCTTATAAAGTTGAGTATAAAAACACAACAGTTTAATAATTTTGTTTAATTATTCCGAGCTCAAATCTGTGCTGTCCTCCAGGCATTAAGAAAGTTCTATCTTTGCCATTATCAGTAATGTTATTCTTTAATGCTCTAGAATGTCCAGAGACCAATAGATATATCTGGTGCTATTTATAGTTAGAAAAACAATTAAGAAAACCTTTAATCTATAGTCTGTTGTGAGAACCACTAGCATAATGATCATAAAAGTCTAAGTTATCTTGTGAAGCCAAATGCAGTAATTACTGTCCTGAAACAGAAGACACATTCTGTACTGACTGGATATTTTTGTGTGTGTCAACTTGAAACAAGCTAGAATCACAGAGAGGAAGGAGTCTCAGCTGAGGAAATGCCTCCTTCTGTAAAATCCAGCTGTAAGGCATTTTCTCATTTAATGATCAATGAATGGGGGAGCACCCAGCATACTGTGGGTGGGGCTATTTCTGAGCTGGTGATTCTGGGTCATATAAGAAGGCAGGCTGAACAAGCCATGGGAAGCAAGCCAGTAAGCAGCTTCCCATGATGTCCTCTGCATTAGCTCATGCCTACCAGGATCCTGCTCTGTTTGAGTTCCTGTCCTGACTTCTTTCATTGATGAACAGCAATGCTGAAGTGTAAGCCTAGTAAACTCTTTCCTCCCCAACTTGTTTTTGGTTATGGTGTTTCATTACAGCAATAGAAACTCAAAGTAGAACACATCCAAACCCAAAGTTCAAAAGACTATAACTGAGGATTAGTTCCATAAACGGGCACCATTGAAGGACTTAACCATGGATAGTGATGCATTAAGTGGCTAGTTGAATAAAAACACTTACTTTCTCTGAACTATAAAAGAAAATTGCTAACTTGATGAAAGGTGTAGCTTTAGTAGAGTACCATGAGATAGATGTGCAACACAATATGAATATATATATATATATATATATATATATATATATATATATATATATTCTCAAACAATGACCTGGTGACTTGAATCTTCTCTAACCACCTCATTAATATCCTTCCAGTGTTGTTGATTGGATAATTGCCAACATGAATATGTGTTGTGTTTGTGGGGAGGAGGCTATATAAAATCACAGGCAGTGGACTTATCTCATAGAAAGAAAATAACAGGTTAGGTGGGTTTGGGTGTAAACAGGGCAGCATACAGTGTATGAAACATCCTAGTTGTTCTTACTCTGTTGTTCTGGGTGAGTCTTGAAACCGATACTAAAAATCCTTATGTTGTCCATTGTCTCGCATTGCTGAGCAAATAAGGAAGTCATTCTCTTTTGAGACCATGCTACTTCCATGTGCTGACAGGAAGCAGAGATGGTTTATCTTTACAATATCAACCAGGTAACAACATACACATCCCCCTGGGGCAGAAAAAGGTTAGAGAGTCATGGTCATTTCTAATGCTTCAAGCTAAACCAGTTCTTGTTTCCTCTTTTTCTATAACTTCGTTTAAAAAAAATTATTTACTGACCATTTCATAGGTGAATAATATATTTACATCATTCCTCCCTTTTTTTCCATCCTTCAATTCCTTCTGCGTCCCCCACTTCCTCTCAAATCCACGTCCTTCTATTTTTTTAAAATATTATTATTACAAATGCACAGATACACACACAAATACACACACACACACACACAGAGAGAGAGAGAGAGAGAGAGAGAGAGAGAGAGAGAGAGAGAGAGAGAGAGAGAGGATGTGGGGGGATTGGATAACTTACCAGGTAGTTTGTCCCCGAAGAAGACTAATTTTTCCTCTCTCAGTAGCTGTATTAGTTAAAGTTTCTATTGTTGTGAAGAGACATCATGACCATGACAACTCTTATAAAGGAAAACATTTATTTGAGATGCACGTTACAGTTTCAGAGGTTTAGTCCATTACCATCATAGAAGGGAGCATCATGTCTGGGAGTATGGTGGAATGCAGGCAGACCAGATGTGGTGCTGGGGATTTCTACATCATGATCTAAAAGGCAACAGGATGTGAACTGTCTCCTTGGGTGTGGCTTGACCATGTATGAGACCCCAAAGCCTGCGTTCTGAATGACACACTTCCCCCACCAAGGCTACATCCTCTCTACAAAAGCACACCTTTTAATAGTGCCCCTCTCTATGGGAGACATTTTCTTTCAAAACAACACTGCAGCCAGTATATTGCCTGTAGCTTTTGATCCTGCATTGACATTGGCATGTCAACTGATGGCGTCATTTTCAGGTCTTATTTACAAAGCATAACCTGGCCTTACCACAGATACTAGTACTGAAGGAGGTGTGGCCAGAGTGAAAGAGATCTGAAGATGAGAATAGAGACACAGGTGTTCTGAAGGAAGAAACGGGAAGAAAGGGAAAACTTTAAGTGGTATTGAGGAGGGGCAGCAGCTCATTCCTGTTCTTTTATCCCCACTTGAATTCTGCTCATATCTTGTCTTCATAGAACATGCACACCACTTTATGGTCTGATTTTATTTTTATGTGGCAGTGGTTTTATCATGACATTATCTCTGCTATCACTGGTTTAGTTTAGAAAAACCATGTATTGGGAAGAAATCACTTCTAAGTCCAGTGATACCATCATTACAATATTTGCTGAGAGCAAAGCTAATTTGTTTTTCTTTCTTTCTTTTTTTATTGATTTTTATTGAGCTTTACATTTTTCTCTGCTCCCATGCCTGCCTATTTTTTTGTAATAAAGTTGGGCTGGCTATGGTACTGAGAAACAAAGAAAGGATAGTACAAATTCCAAATTCCCGCGGAATAGGGTGACACTATGAAATCACTTTGTTATCTCACCAGGTCTAGATTTTACAAAATTATCTAGAGCCTCTATTTGTTTGTGGCTTTTTTAAGGGGTAGAGAACAAATTTCCAATGAGAGGGAACATTTTTCTCGTATCAATTCTATCACTTCAAAACTATTTTTTTTGTGTGTGAGCACTGTTTTAGGAGAACTTAGAAGGCAGTTCTATGGTATTTTCGGCCTTTTTTCTCTCAGATAAGATTATTTAATGTGTAGTTTAAATTTTCTGTGGTTGGAAGACTCCTAAATGTGTAAAAGGCTTGTGGCACATAAATGAGCACCTGAGTTTGGATTGCCAATGTGCACATAAACGCCAGCCATGTAGGTAGAAGCCTCTAATGCTGGCACTGTGAAGAAAACCACAAGTGTTGTGCTATAGCTATGCCATGTCCTGAAGACTGTGCTCCTCCCTAACATTTAAATCTTACACTCCTTCAATATCTTGTTCAATATATTCCATGATGCTTGGACAGGTTGATATTTAGGGCTAAAATCAAAATCAATTATTCTTAGCACTTTGTCAGTTGTGAATCTCTTGCATTAACTGCTACAAACTGCAAACAAGACAAGCTTCTCTGAGAAATGCTGAGAGGAGAACCGGTCTTTCAGCACAAACTTAAATATTTACAAGGCAGTTTGATAACATGACCATTTGGCAAAACAAAGTTGGTTATATGGCCTTGCTGGCCAGGGCATGTGACCAGGTCCAATAATACCAAGGGTGACTTCCCTTCTTCAAAGTGGGTGTCTGATAAATAACACTCCTGCCACCTTTCAACAAGTGGCTACAGCTAGTCTGGGAACTGGATTTATAGCATGGAGAGAACACAGCTGCAAGGATCATTGGTCGCTTTTCTCCCGCAGCTGCCTGCATAGCATCTTTGGGCACTGTGGAAATGAGCCAGCAGGGAGGAAGTTTCCATCTCAGCTCCAGCATGATATCTGTATGTTCAACGATAAAAGTGTGTTGTGTCTTTAGAAACAGGCTCTTACCATAAAACTCTGCTGGGTATCCAATGTAACTAGCTATATCTTGTAGTTTGTGGGGGCCTAATGGGAATTGCTTCACAAACAGCACACAGAGAAATAGCCTACACCTGACACTGACGTTTTAACTTAATAATCCTTAGCTTCTGGAATCTGCATTTTTCCATCCATACAAAATCCCCCCTTTCATACTTCTTAAAATTAATTTTAGTCATGTTATAAAGTAATATGTTTTGATGTGACTTCTTTATAAACCATAATTTGAACATTTTCTTCAGGCCACCAACCAACTGTGCTCTGTCATCTCCCTGGCATTTCCAAATTTTATAGTTAAGATTTTTTTTAGAAAGGTATTATTTCTATGACTACATTTTCTTTTTTTTTCTATGCACACTGAGGGTTTTGTTCAGCTATTCAGAGGAATGAATATATATCATATTCATGGAAATGAGTGGAATTGGAAATTATTATACTAAGCAAATAAGTGAAAAACAAACATTACAAGTTTTCTGTCATACACACAATGCTATCTATCTATCTATCTATCTATCTATCTATCTATCCATCTACCTACCTACCTACCTGTTGATCTCTCTGTGTATACAATCATCAGTCTTTATATTATCTGTACATATGAAAATATAAGTGATATTATTAGGGGAAATTATATATAAAATGGAGGAAGGGAGCCAGGAGGTGGTGGCACATGCCTACTATTCCAGCATTCAGGACAGAGGCAGTTGTATCTCTGAGTTCCAATCTCATCTACAGAGCAAGTTCCAGGATAGTCCGGGACACACAGAGAAATCCTAGAGGAAGGGGGTGACAAGAAAGGATGATAGGAACAGCAGCAGCAACAGTAACAACAACAACAACAACAAAATTCAAGAAAGGAAACTATCACAATACATTCTTCTACTTGGAATACATACAAGAATATAACATAAGACAGAAATGAAGCTATTGTGGGGGGTGTACATTCTGAAACATGTAGGGAAACAGAGAGACAAGAGGTTATATATTAGAAAATCCAACATTTAACTTGTAGACAATGTTACAAAGAGGCTCACACTGAATTGTACATTTTCTTTTTTTAATTGAATTTATTGAGCAATACATTTTTCTCCCCTCCCCTCCCTTCTTCTCTCCTCCCCTTCAACCCTCTCCCAGGGTCTTTCAGGGTCCCTGTACTCCCAGTTTACTCAGGAAATCTTGTCTTTTTCTACTTCCCATGTAGATTATATCCATGTACATCTCTCTTAGAGTCCCCATTGTTGTCTAGGTTCACTGGAATTGTGAAATGTAGGTTAATTTTCTTTGTTTTCTGTCTAAAGGACTTTTGAGTGAGTATATATGATATTTGTCTTTCTGGATCTGGGTTACCTCACTCAATATGATGTTCTCTAGATCTGTCTATTTACCTCCAAATTTCAAGATGTCATTATTTTCAAACCTCATAATAGGTCTTCAAAAGACTTGCTCATTAGAAATGCTGATTTCCCATATTCCGGAAGAAACCAGTACTGTTAGCTCTGTGAAAATACTAACTGTTGTCTATTTGTCAAATGCTTCAATGATTTGTATCCACATCATCATCATCATCTGTGAAATATTCCAAAATATTCTTTTGTAAAACAGAACAATGCACAACAAATACATATCTCAATTTTAAATTCATAGTCCAATGCATTGTAATATTGTTACTCTTAAGCTGAAGAATGCTTTAATTTAAAAGAATTTGAAGAATTAGATAATATGAGTTTGCTAGTCTTACTAAATAACTTAGACTTTAACTTTTGCAGTGAGAGGAAGACAACTTTTTCAAGTATATTTATACCTAACCTGAGGTACTTGTTTATCAGTGATACTTTCATATGAAGGTTTTGTGTAATAATACTTATACACTTACAAATAGCATTACAAATTTTAGATTTTATTAAACTTAATGTTAATAATGCTTTTTAAAATTGTATGGCCAAAATTGCAAGGCTTGGAAAGGAAAGGTTATATATGCTTGCTTTTAGAAAAGTAACATAATATATTAACACATATGAAATGTATATTGCATAAAAGAATTCAATTTAAGTAATACTGCATGGAAAATTATATACATTTTACTTTATTCTGTAATGTAAAATCATTAATGAGGAAAATATGTGCTTTCTCAAGTGTTACTCTCTAGTGTCAAACTATAAAATAAACTTAATTATGTTTAGTTATAATACCTACTTTGCCAAAAAGTGTAGATTACATTTTGTAGTCTCCTAGGCTTCCTGAATTGATACTTTCATCTTGATTTGTTTCTTTTAAATTGCTGGTTTGTTTTGTTGAGACAATGTTGCTCTGTGTAGCAGTCCAGGCAGTCTTAGAACTCCCTCTGTAGACCAGGCTGGCCTCAATCTCAGAGATCTGCCTGCCTCTGCCCCTTTAGTACTGGGTTTAAAGGCATACACCACAATTGACTGAATGTTTGTTTTAACATATATCATCCTTTCAGGTGTTTATGTTTGCTCAAGGTTATAGGACTTAAAACAAACAGACAAAAAATCCTATTCATTGTTAAATATGATGTAAGCAATATATGAAAACATAGCTTCATTAAAGTATTGTCCTATGTTACAACACTGAGATCAAAATGTTTAAATTATAGAAAGTCATTTCATTTGTTTGAAGCCACTATTATTTTAACATATCTTAGTCCATATATGTGGTATATAATAGCTGGTAAAAGTTATAGAATGAATGACTTCATAAAATTTAAACCATTGGAAATAGGGAAAGAGAACAGTAAAATGGCTCACGGGGTAAAGGTTGTTTGTTGCCAAGATCAGTGACCTAAATTTGATCCACAGGATCCACATGGTTGAAGGAGAAGACAATCTGTTAAAACTTGTCTTCTACACATACATTGTACATGCATACAAAATAAATTAACAAAAATTGTCATAAGTCAATATTAAAATGATACAAACAAAGCAGGGATTGAGGAAAACTTGGTTTCATGGACAGGTATACAATCACAGTATTTTTCCCTTTTATTTTATATATATATATATATATATATATATATATATATATATATTAGACTATTCATCATTCAATTATAAAATATACATTACATGCATGTCTCAGTGGAAGAAGAGAGCGGTGATTTATGTCATAGTTCTTGAAATTTTAAATAGTTTAAATCTTAATTTTTTTTAGAAAAGCACAATACTGCAAGGCAGTGAAGCCATATTGAATTTTCTCTAGTTTCAGATTTAAATGCATTGTATTTAGAAGGATTATGTAAATCCTTGAGACAAATTCACTTAACTATAGATAAGTATGTTTAACTACATGTTAATAATTTATAAAACTCTTAGGATGTTTATAAAGGAAACCTGGATCATTAGTATGGTGGAAGAAACTTAGTAGGTTATTTACTATTCGTGATAAATAAATATATGGATGTGAAATACAAATAAATGATGAAAGTATACTCATAAAAGGTAGCTACTAGAATAGTCATTTATCTAATAAAATCCAATCCATGGTAGGTTGTAAGCCATTAGTCACTGTTTAAGAGTGTCAAGATTCTGAATGTATACTCAAACTTTTAAAATGACATTAAATATTCTCTTTTAAAATGTGTTCATTTTTGGGTGCAATTATTTTATAAAATTTACTTTGTAGTAATTTTGGAATAGCCCCATTCAAATAGCAAGACTGAAGAGCGACAAAATAGTTTGTGTTTATTTCTTTTCCCTTCATAATTTGTATCTTTTATTCGGGTATTATACAGAAAAACTAAGGAATACAAGTATCTACACCTGCAAATAAATGTGAATTGCAGAAAAGATCTGAGAAAGCCACATATCTTGAAAACATACTCTGAGAATTTTTTTTTATTTTCTGTTGGCTAAGTGGTATGGATTAGTTGTCATTAGGGTTTGCAGCTATGAAACATCCATGTCATTGCTGGCCCAAAATGCATAAACATTTTATTTGTAAACTGTCACTTTCCTTACTGAATGAACTGTAACTTTAACTTCCAAGTTAAAACTGTAAAAGAGTTAAAAACATAAATAATGGAAAGTTTCACCATCTCTCCTCCATTGCCTAGAATAAAAATGCATGACAAAATGAATTAGTGTATTCAGTCATAGAATTATTCTCATCGATCATACTCACATATACACACACACACATACATCCTAGTATTTATTATAAGAATATCACTCACTTTTACCCATTCCTCCTCTCTTTTTGATGATTTGCTCTAATTTTTATTCCTCAACTTGATTTTTTAAAACTAGTTTCTTCTTTCGTACAATATATCCCAACCACAGTTTCCCCTCCCTCCACTTCTAGCTCCACCTCCAGCACCTTCCCATTCACCCAGATCCACTCCCTCTCTGCTTCCTCTGCAGAAAGGAGGGGATCTCCAAGAGATGACTTCCAGACAGGACAACAGAAGATACAATAAGACAAGGCAAAACTCCTCATTTTGAGACTGGAAAGTCAACTCGCTATGAAGAAAAGTGTCCCAAGCACAGGATAAAGAGTCAGAGATCTGCCCATATCCACTTTTAGGATTCTCACAAGGGTAGCAAACAAAGAGCCACAACATACACAAAGGACCTAGTGCAGATCCATGCAGGCCCCATGCGTGCCCCTTCAGTCTCTGTGAGCCCATGTGACTCCTGCTTAGCTGATTTGGTGGGACATGTTCTCCTGGTGTCTTACATTTCCTATCACTCCTACACAGTATTTCCTGCTCCTATTTTCACTCATCCATTATCCAATTGAGATTTCCAATTTAGACGCTCTATCCACATATCTGGCTGTGAGGCTCTGTTGCCATGAGTTGCTGGAGGAAGCCTCTTTGATAACTATAAGAAGAGGCACAAATCTATTACTATAGAAGAACGTCATTAGGAATCATTTCATGACTTTTTTTTGCCACTTGCGTTTGGTTCTACCATAAGTCTCTGGGCAATTCAGTCTCTGGTTCCTGGTCATACAGGTAGTGTAGGACATGGCCTTCTTCTCTTATTGTGGACAAGTTAAAGCAAAAGTTGATTGGCCACTTGCCCTTGTTCTGTGCCACCATATCTTTCAGGCAGAGCAGATTGTAGGTGGAGAATTGTGTGCCGGGGTTGGTGTCGAGGTATGTAGTTCCATAGCCTGCAGAGTACCTTCTTGCGATGAGACTAGAATGTAGAGGTGAATGTTACAAGCTTGCCCTGCTTGATTTCTCTATGGTCAGTGAGCTCAGTGGAAGTTGTCCTCAGCAACTGCTGTCAGTTTTCAGAAGATAACTTTTTTCCTAGCATCAGACTGGGTTGTTTACACATCTCCATAGGACCTCTTTGGCCAACAAGAAAAGACAGTCCCACCACTAGTTGCCTTTTCTGACTACAAACGATGACCAGTTCAGACTCCCTACCCTCTATTGTGCGGAGTCCTCACTAGAGTCACCCTCATAGATTGCAGGAGTTTCTGCTGCACTAGGTTTCCATACCACCCCCTCAACTGCTCCTAATTCCAACAGTCCTAGTGACTTCTCATCACACCTATAGATCAATGAATCTCTTAACGCTTAGGAAAGAAACTTTTGTTTGCAGTCCATTTCAGTTAATATAGAGATCCACAACCGGTCAAGGTGCAGAGAACAAAGAGATTGGAAAGTACTCAGCCTTAAAGCAGTCATCTGGATCATGCCCCCTCTTCCTGATGCTCGGGGATCTTTGTTAAAGAGGAGGAGGAATGATTTTAAGAGCCATAAAGAATAAATGACTCCAAGGAAACAATATTTTCTTGCATTGTTTACTGCAGTGCTACATTGCAATGCCAAAGCAGTTGCAAATATGAATTCTCAGCCATACAGAGAGTTAAGCTTAAGCCAGACAAAATTCCAACATGGAGGGGGGAGTTGAGCAAGAAGTCCCACCCATATCTGAGTTCCACCCATACTGATAGTGCTTGGAGAGGCAAAATCAGTTTTCTTTAAATCGTAGCCTCTGGCATGTTTATCATACTCCAGTGAAGGCCACATACCCAAGAGTATATGGAAGCAGAAGTTGGACATAATGGCCTTTATTTTAAAATAGAAAAGGACACAAATGGGTAGGGTTTGAAGAATGTGATGGATCTGAAAGAATTATGGGAAGACGCTGACTATTATTAAATATATTATTAAATATTTATTATTAATAATATTAAATACATTTAAATAATATTAAACACTAAATAATTATTAAATATTAAATGTATCTATAGTATATATAGTAAACATATTTTATAAATGCATGTGAAAATGTACACAAAAATCTACACACAGAAAAATATATATACACGTACTTTAATATAATGAAAACTATCATTATACTTGGTATTGAAGTGATATAGGCCACAATATTTATCCATGCAGAGTTTAAACTAACACAAAAGAAAACCTGCTAAGATCATAGCAGCATGCAAATATCTAACAACGAGGGTTGGATAGCTGTTTTATAAAATATCTAAAATATTAAATGCATTGTAATTATTAAAATGAATAAATAATGGGGATTACTGTTTACAAAAATCATTTTATCTACATATGATCTCTTATTTGTTTAAGCCTTGTGGATTTTTGTCTATGAAAATTGCTTATATCATATAAAAGGATGTTCGTCTTACTTTCTTTTCTATTACTGTGAGGAGACATCATAACAAAGGCATTGTTTTTTTTTTTTTTTTTGGTTTTTCGAGACAGGGTTTCTCTGTGGTTTTGGAGCCTGTCCTGGAACTAGCTCTTGTAGACCAGGCTGGTCTCGAACTCACAAAGAACCGCCTGCCTCTGCCTCCCAAGTGCTGGGATTAAAGGCATGCGCCACCACAGCCCGGCAAAGGCATTGTTTTTAAATAATAAGTTAGAGCCTTGCTTCTATTTTCCAGAGGGTGAGTCTAGGACCATCATGATGGGAAGCATGGCAGCAGGTTCACAGCAGGCAG